>NW_013667478.1:166634-220995 GCF_000517525.1 Limulus polyphemus
ACTCTTGGGCTACTCTTTTACCAACGAATAGTGGATTGACTGTCACATTATAACGCACCCACAGCTAAAAGAGCGAGCACATTAAAATAAGTAAAATAAAATATATAAGATACATAAGCTAAAATTCTAAAGATTCTACAGTACTGTACACCGAAGCGGTGTGCTTTTGTGGTATTTTAATGACAAGCTGGTAAAACACACATTAGGTTAGCCAAATGTGATTGGTTAGATGAAGTATAAAGTAAAAACTGAAATAAAAAAGAAACATCAAATTTATGAAAACAAAATATAGTGAAGTTTGTTTAAAATATTGAAAATTACTAAATGTGGTTGCCAGTATTAAAGACGCGGTTGGTTACTTACTGGGATAGCATAAACGATACTACGTTCATACTACTTATGTTTTATTTATAGCTAAACCACTAAAATTATCTGCTGTCGTCTCTAATTTTGAGATGCTTACCACAGGAAAGGCAGCTAGTCAGCAGACACCTATCTACGTTAAGAAATTAACTGACTATCTTAAAACTCACCCACAGTTTAAAGTGTGGAAAATATTTTTGTAGTATTGCACGAAATCGAATCCGACGTGTCGTCAGGTCCGAAATCCAGAGGTTTACCACATTAGCACACAACAGTGTAAAGTTGTATAATATGATACAATGCAGCATACTACACTAGTGTATCTTATATATATTGCGAACTGTGGTGTCTGTCCGAGCGTTCGTCTGTCTCCCGTTTCAAAAGCTGCATATTCACTTTTGATATGATGTGAGAAAAGGCACGAATAATGTTAATATCAAATTTTATTACGTAAGCAGGATATTCTACACTAAATTATTAAGAATTAATCAAACTATCATTCTCATTTGAAAATGTGACTTAACTTAAAGAATAAAAATGTAGATTTACCGTATGTTATTGTTAAGCGGCTCTTAGCATGAGTGAAATGCATAAAAATTACTTTTTGCTGTGAGCAGTATAAGTTTGTAATTAAGCACAAAGCTGCACAATGGGCTATATGTGCTCTGTCCACCACGGGTATCGAAACCCGGCTTATAGCGTTGTAAGTCCGCAGGCATACCGCTGTGCCACTGGGGGGCGGCGGTATAAGTAGCTCAGAGCTTTGGCTCTGAGTGGGACCAAGTCCGAGAAATAATTTAAAATTATAGATTAACTTAAAATTTTCCCGTCACTGGGAACGAGTATTTTTGCTTGTACATGATATTGCAGGCTCTTATAATGCAATATACTATACTTGTTTACATACGGTACTGCAGCTTTCAAACAACACAGTATTTTAAGTCATTGAATTTGGATCGTATGGCACATTTTGCAATTACTAAATACCTTAAGAGAATGTTGTACATAACCCAAAGACAATGAAGCTACTTAATGCTTCAAAAACGAATAAACCAATATGTTTAAAAAACCTTTAGGACACATTTTTTTAAGTGTCAATTTTTCAGATATGAGATTTTACTGTAGATTAGATTTCTACGAATAAATGACATCATTGTGTTTTATGCAAACGTTTATGTAACGATGTAAGCACTAATGAGTATAGCATGTTTCTTAAGAACACCTATAACTTACTGTTGTATTGTCTTCTAGTGTGTTTATGATGTAGTTTTATTTTCAGTTACTAAAAAAAAAGACAAAATATACCGAGGGATTTTAATATTTTGAGATTTAATAGCAGTCACAGGCGTAACAACAGCAATACTGATTACTAACGTAGATAATGGAATCTTCACACTAAAAGTCACTGGTGGTGTTTTAGATTCTATAAACGCTGAAATGTGGATAACTGGCAATTTTAATTAAATTCCTGGCGATCCCGATCAGCCAAAAAGATACCAATAAAATCAGAAACCAGTGAGGTAAGTGCTGCTATAAATCCTTATACTTTACAACTTAAATACATATACAATCGTAGTTTAGTTTCAAAACGATATGCTACAGTATTAGAAACATACTGCATGATGGTATGTAATTGTAAATAAATAACTACTATAATCTGTTGTTTTAATTCTATGATTCTATCTTTTATCATTCAATATTACATTTCGTTTACCATCAAGTAATCAACATGTCATACTGCTGTTCTTTAATCAGCTGATGAGTATAATTTAAAATCGGATGAATGTATTACTGTATATGACACTTACTTTATGATTCCCTGAGAAGGGAAATTACAATTACAGGGGCCCACATACTAATCTTTCCCTTGGGGTTTATTAAATCTCTCGGCGGACTTGCCTAAAATAAGATGTTTGTTATCTGCAAAGAGGAGTAATTAGGCTCTACTGCTGGGTATATTTCAGCCCATATAAAAAAAACATATTCATCACACGATAACATAGCTTGGAATGTAATATACCAATCATCAATGAGAGCTTTATTACAGTGAGTCGAGCTGGTAATGAGAAACAATTAGATATGAATTTGGAAGAGTTTGATAACTGTAAATTTGTATTCTGGAATTAATTATTAGGATTCAGCAATGACTTTTTTAAACCTAAAATTTTAGGTCTACGTTATAATTACATTAATTCACTCACACTAAACTATTCCCCGAGTGGGTCAGTGGTAAGTTTCCGAACTTACAATGCAAAAATCTGCAGTTTAATTCCCCAATGTTGACAGAGCGTAGATAGCCCATTCGTAACTTTACGCTAAAATTCACGACCTATACCGACAGTCGTTATTAATCACACAGATTTAATTGTGTGACATGTACAAGAAGCCAGTAATGGAAAAAAATCACATGCTCAGAAAGCATATTCGATCTAATATATGGCTTATTTTTTCTTTCTATTTGCATTTCAAGAGAAATTATTTTAGGTAAGTTATCGGAGTTTAAAGTTAGCACAGATACAATCATGTAACTATGAATATCTTTAACGAAAACATTTACATGAGATTGAACTTAATCTTCTCTTATGATTCGCATACTACAAGTTCAAGCTTCACTAATCCCAGATGACGTTTCAAACGAGAGCAGAAGTCAGCATACTCTTCATTAAATTGTCATTAAGCATTGAAGTAAGCTTTTTTAGCATTTTTGTCAATTTTAAGTTATGAATTTTTGAATCATGTGCTGCTGACACATAAAAGCACTTTGAATCAAATCCCATATAGGGGATGGTTCAAGCAGTGATATTCTATAAATGACAGGTGTGACACAAGTTTCTGCTGCACCTGCCATTTGTAAGTGCAAGGTTTCAAAAAGTACATACTAAAATTCAAAGATCCTTATCAGCATTGTAACTACCATGACGTCAAGGTTGTTTCAACGGTTACTCTAAATCTGGTAAGCTTTGTTGATTTTTTTTTGGCATTTCCAAGACGAATGACGTCAAACGAAAGAAAAATGTTTTCAGATGAATTGGAATTCACACAACGTTGGTAGATAAATGCAACAACATATAATCACTGTAGACTCAACGTTTAGAGATAAAGATATTAATATTATTTAGCAACATTTTGAGCGACTACTGATCCTCAGGCATAATATGAAAATGAGAATAAGCTTGACGAAGAACAGTTACTCGAAACATCTCTTTAAAAAATAAATCTATTTTTATTTCGATGTTTTTTACAATTATTTTATTTTGTTGCATTCATCTCCCTACATTGTGCCAATTCCAGTTCTTCTGAAAACGTTTTTCTTTTGATTGACGTCTAGATTTACAGCAGGCGTTGAAACAATTGTGATGTCATGGTAGTTTCAACGCTGATTAATATTTTTTAAATTTGCAAAACGCCTTTAGCGCGGAGGTTGGGAAAATAAAATATTGTCAACCCATTATTTAGTTTCTATTGTGCATATTGGTGTATAGAAGACATTTTAATACTAGAAATAAAAGACCTTATAACACTAAATAGGTGTATAGAAGACATTTTAATACTAGAAATAAACGACCTTATAACACCAAATTGGTGTATAGAAGACATTTTAATACTAGAAATAAACGACCTTATAACACTAAATAGGTGTATAGAAGACATTTTAATACTAGAAATAAACGACCTTATTTAAAATGTCTTCTATACAACAATTTGGTGTTATATGGTTGTTTATTTCTAGTATTAAAATGTCTTCTATAAACAATTTGGTGTTATAAGGTTGTTTATTTCTAGTATTAAAATGTCTTCTATACACCAATTTGGTGTTATAAGGTCGTTTATTTCTAGTATTAAAATGTCTTCTATAGACCTATTTATCTAGAAATAACCAAATAACACCAGATTGGTGTATAGAAGACATTTTAATACTAGCAATAAACAGCCTTATAACACCAGATTGTTGTTTTTAAGACATTTTAATACTAGAAATAAACAACCTTATAATGCCAGATTGTTGTTTTTATTTAACTGGACATTCAACGTTTCGCTGACAGTGAGTTACGTTTGTGTTTTAGCGGAACGCTCCTGAAAAAGCTGTAAAACGAAATATTGAGTGCTCAAATAAAGAAAAACAACAATTTGGTGTTATAAGGTCGTTTATTTATGGTATTAAAATATTATTAAGTTTTGCGCTTATCCTGGGGGTGGGTGGCGATAGTGTTCACCTTCACTACTGTAGAGGCAGAAGCCAAAATAGTTTAGGAAACGATGAGTTAGAGGAATGTGACGCAGTACTAGTCAGAGATAAAAATGGACACCTGCGAAGTATACTCATAATTATTGACTTTACTTGAGAAAGGTAATGTTAGATATCTGTTGTGTAGTTAACACCAACAATATTGATGATGGGTAAACTTCGCGCAAAGCTACACGAGGGCTATCTGCGCTAGCCGTCCCTAATTTAGCAGCGATAGATTAGAAGGAAGGCAGCTAGTCAACACCACCCACAACCAAATCTGCGGTTACTCGTTCACCAAGGAATAATGGAATTGACCGAACATTATAACGCATCCACGGCTGAAAGAACGGTGACGGGGATTTGAATTCGTGACCCTCAGGCCCCTGGTTCATCAGAGATGTCGGTTTATAAAATATTTACAGCCTCAGTTAAACGCGATAAGTAATTCGCAGTTGTATATTGAAATAATTGTAAGTTTTTGTTTGTCATAATGAAACATTTGCGTCACCTTTCTATTAAACAACTGGACCCCCAGTGGCACAGCGGTAAGCCTGCGAACTTACAACGCTAGAAACCGGGCTTCGATACCGTGATGGGCAAAGCACAATAGCCCATTCAGTATCTTTGTGCTGAATAACAAACAAACAAACAAAAAATTGAACAATTGAAAATTAACTATTTTTTTATCATTATGATAGTTTATTGAATACAATGTACTTTTCCGTTTTACAATCAAGCACAATAAATGTATCTCGAATTTGATTTCTTCCTGTAGCATTTACTTAAGATGTGATTACGTGTTCATTTGAAAATGATAAAAGGAATTTCACACGGAGACGATAAAATTTGATTTACACATACTATAATGTATATGTATTGTTGTAAGCAAATGTTTACAATGTATTAATTTAGACGCTTGTATTGTTTTATAGGAGTTGATTGGTTGTTAGGCACAAAGCTATACATTGAACTATTTATGCTCTTCCCACTACTATGTATAAAAATGGATGCTAATGCCATCCCTGTTGTCTTGATGGCATTGTTTTTGAAGAACTGATATTAGCTATCCCTACATTTACTTCCGTTATTGAAAAGTTTTTCTTTACTTGTTTGCTTATTTTTTAATGCAGTGTTTCAATAAACATAGGATGGTTATATTTATAACGAAGCTCTAAATACAATGAGGTTCCAATTCTAATATTTATTGTTTATATATTATTGGCTGGTATTAATGGAACACAAAATTTCTGTAATAAAACTAACTTAAAGGGATAATAATAACATCCTTTACACTATAATTATGTTTTGATTTTAATTACTACTAGTTAATAATACTTATAAAAGCGAAAATTATGTCACCACAGTGAAATTGTTTGACATCATTGTTTTGGTTTTTGAGTCACCATGTAATAAAAGAAAGCAGAAGAAAGAAGAATAAGAAATTCAAACTTTTTGCTATAATATTTACAGACATTCCCAGAACTTGTGACTCAGTCATTACATACATATTGTTATAAAAGGAAACACTGTATAGTATTAAAAAGTTCTGATGACCTATTGAGGAAATATTTAGAATACCATTTCGACGAACACTCCGAGCCATCCCTACATAGGAAGTGCATCCGTCTGCCTGACATTATTATAACTTAAAGTAGTAGGCCTATGTATAAATAAAATCAAGTAGTTGCTATGTAATGTAGTTGTTGTTGTTTTTGAAGTTAAGCACAAAGCTACATAATAGGCTATGTGTGCTCTGCCCACCACGGGTATCGAAACCCGGATTCTAGCGTTGTAAGTCCGCAGACATACCGCTGTGCTACTGGGGGGGGGGCGCTATGTAATGTAAATTAATAGAAAAAGCAAATGTAACTTCTGTTAATTAAGTCAACTATACTATTGATTTAAATTGTTTATTCACTTCTTGTCTTGGTCATAATGCCCCCACAATTTATTCTGTATACCCCAGTGGCAAAGCGGTATGTCTGCGGACATACAACGCTAAAAATCGGGTTTCGATACCCGTGGTGAGCCGACCCACATTTAACCTGGGAAAGCTCATTGTGACAAAAATGACGGCAGCTCTTTACCTAATAGCATCTTGATTAGGACTAAGATTCTATACCTACTGCATTACCTTTCGTAATATAGTGTACATATTGTTTTACACGGACGTTCTTGAAGCTTTATATTAAAATGCATTCAAGTTCAATGAAAATGAATTGTTCTGAAGCACTCTATTAGATTATACATGGAAAATATACAAACATATTCGAAAAGATTGAGCTTTAACTGACTTGATGATTTACATACGATCATTTCAAATAAAACTAAACACTATTGATAAGTTTGTTTGATTTCGCAAAAACGTACTCAAGAGGTATCTACGATAGCTGTCCCCAATTTTCAAGTGATAGTCTAGAGGGAAAATAGCTAGTCAACACCACCCACCACTCACTCTTGGGCTAGTCTTTACTGACGAATAGTAGTATTGACTGTGACATTATAACGCCCCCAAGGGTGAAAGGGCAAGATATTCGATGACAGGATTCAAACCTGTGACTCAAAGAATGCGAGTCGATCGCTCTAATCACCAGCCCATGCCAGACCCTGCATTGTTGATAATATTCAACATTAATGCAACAATAACATCAATTGTGCTCGCCACAACGAATATTATCTTGCTAATCTCATTTCATTACTATAAAGAATACTTTAAAAAGTACTTACATATTTAACATTGTATAATGAAATCAGATTTTCGCATTGATATACATTTCTATTAAGTAAAAGGTTAGGATTACTTTACCATCCAACTTTGTATTAAATACTTATGTTGATATACATGCATAACAAACTTTAAAAATTAGGCCTCTCTTTGTACTCACTAACATACGAAATATAATTACACAAAATAAATTGTGTTTGTAATTAAGTAAAAAGCTACACAATGGACCATCTGCGCTTTTCTCCCATAATTTCAACATTGACACAACCTGTTGTCTTCCATTTGCTAAAGACATGGATCCAAAGTATAGACAGACAGAGCCAAAAAACAAGAACAAACAAACCTGAAACGTTTGGTAAGGAGCAACTGCATATCAATCATTAATTCTATTCAGACCAGTGAATTCCTTGGACATCTGGGACAAAAGGAAGCATTTCTAATGTTTTTGTTTTGCATAAAAATGTCTCTAAATAATTTGTTTGGATATTTCACAACGTAAAACAATATAGAAACACTAAATTGATCATATGATTTTTTAAAGCCTGAACTAGATACTTTTTAATAAGCTTGTTGTAAGTTTCACAATTTAGTTAAGTATTTCCACTATGTGAAGGAAAAAATAAGAAAAAAATATCAGTGACACACCTTTTGTCCGGAATGTGTTAAATCCAAGAAGTCAAATAACACACTGAAATTGAAGCCAGAACATCTACAATACAATAGGAGCTGCACATTCAAGGTCGTTATGGAAAACCTCCTGCTTACAAGCCATGGATTACAAGCTTAAATATAAAGTGTTAACTAAAATGGTCTCCGTAATACCAACACTGGTAAATTAAACAGTGCAATCTCATCATATAGAGTGATGAATCGTGTCATACTTTGTTTGCATACGATGAATGAGTCTAGGTTTGGTATTGTTCATCTGAACTCTACGTATATGACTTTATTGTCTTTATGATGAAAAGTGGTAGAGGAAGTTCATTTTCATGGTATGTATTGGGTTCTTTGGTTGTAATGAATGAAATTATTAAGGGAAATATTAATGCTGAACTGCCAGTTTTGATGCATTACTACGGTAAAAAAAAACCCTTGTGTCTACTAGTATGAAAACATGTTTTTCCATACTGCTATTTTCGTTAGGAATTGGTTTGAGGACAACACTAAAAATCTATAGTAGCCAATCCAGAGCCCTGACTTAAACTCAATCAAATTACTCTGGGATGTTTTGGAATGCTGTTTGAGAGCCAGAGTCCACAAACTACGATAGAATACTCACCCGGGACTGAGAAGAAAGAATAATACAATATTATGTCTGATATTTACCAAAATTTGGTACAAAGTGTTAATGACAGGGCCCGAGATGTTCGTTTTGCAAAGACGGACCAACACCGAATTATAAATGGAATAAATGATTGTGAATTAATAACCTGGGGGTATTTTGTTACTGCCCTGCGTTTGTTAATATGGTGTGCGCGATTGCCTTGAAACAAATTTCATTAAAAATTGTATCTGGTTTCATTTTAACTTTCAATAACATGTTTACAATAATACATCTTATGATTGTGTTGTCATGTGAGTAAATAAAAAAAAATTCATTTTGTTAGGTATAATAAATCATACAATTATCTTGTTATAAGACATTAGTATTACACTTATTAACTATCTAAACTCCACCTGCTTTTTCTAGTCCTTTAGTGATTTCCAAGACTTAGAAGAGTATATAATATTGGTATTTCAACCGCATTTTATTTGTTTTACTCAAATAATAGTTATATTTATTACATTTAGATATAATATATTTAGTGAGTTATGTGAGTGATATTGTTATTTGAGACTTGCATGCCACATAATTAAATATATGGAATTATTTTCATTTAGTTGAATACAGTGGTAAGCCTAACCTTTTTACGACTAATGTACATAGGAGATGGATATTTAATATAATTAGCTGAGGGTACCAGTTAAAGAAGAAAAAAAATGTTTTAAGGACAATGCTAGATAATGATCCCTTTTTCCTTTTGTTAATAAACTTATAATGACTTCATTAGTTGTCAATTGCTTTGTGGAGATTAATAAGTGAATCAGTTATCTGATTAAGTCTTCGTGTCTTTCGATTCAAAGCCAAGAGTATAAAAAAGTGGAAATGCGTTCTGTTTCTGGATGGTTTCATCTTCCTTCTAAGGCAGAAATCCATAAATAAAGTAGTTCATTTACATCGTCGAGCAGTTTAAAGTTACCATACAAAAAAAGTATAGTAATCGAGGCAGCCACATATGGGGGGTATATGTTGACACACATATAATTGATCATCTTCATAGTAAGATGTTGAAAAAGTAAAAATTTATACAGATATAATATAGAGTACATTATAGATAAGTGACAATGGTCATGAGTTAGAGTCACTTGGGAATCACTTTCACGTGCTCTGAGTTTATTACGAGTCAATAATATTTGCTCTGAGTCACTTGTAAGTCAGTAAAGTATTTGCTTCGTGAAGAGTATCTAAAAAAGATTAACATTCCATTTCCGATTTAGATATGATTCTATTCATAAATGCATCATAACAACCAATCAAACGAAACTAATGGACGAAGATAAAGAATATGATCAGTTGGAAGTCATCGAAGTTGCTATGATGAAAGTAAAATATTTATTGAAACGACTGATTGAGCGAAAATTGAAATGCTGCAAGAAAAATAGTCGTTTATGTGTGTGTGCGTATGTCTAAATGTCTCTGCAATGAACAAAATCCTCTTTAGGCCCGAATCCCCAGAGCGTGATAAAATATGCCTTATAAACCCTAAGCTGTGTTCAGGTTGTTTTTGTCAATGCTTTGGTAATTACTGTCTACTCAAAGTATCTCTGCTTTTGAACTAATATGAAAAAAAAAGAAGAAAAACTGGATGATCATACGAAATTACAATGCATTGACATGGTGGTATGGCTTTAAACAGAAATCCTCTAACAGACGTGAAGGAATCTTCTCTAACTCGTATTCAAAATGAACGAGTTGGAGGGTATCCCTTCATGAATAATAACATCATAAAAAATACAAAATAAAAAATACAAAAAATAAAAAATACAAAAATACAAGATTTCATGCCCATAGTAATGTGCCATATCGTCCAAAATGGTTGCACTAGCGCCAGAGAACTAATCCAAGATGGCGACACCTATAAGAAGCATATATTTTAAGGCCCGATGAAAGTGACATCATGATTAGAGGGAGTGTCATCATTCGAGAAAGACACGGCCATTGGAGGCCACCATTTAGAGATCAATTGGAAGTAATGCCATAGCTCTCTGCCATTTAGAGAATGTCGAGTCATTGAACTGGATGTCGCCATCTTGGAATCAACATGAGAAAAATCATGAAACCTATGCATCGTCACAGGGCCAATGGATGCTGCCTTACTTAACATCTATGCCTAGGACCTCACGGAATCAAGGTCATGCAAAGTTAAAGGGCAGTGGCCTAACAAGTGTTGGTTCTTGGAATATAAACTATCTCTTTTATAGTAACATAACATAATGGTTTATTTATAATTTTACTATATAGATGATCTAGTATGTGTGTGTGTGTGAGAGAGTTAGCATTCATGACCAAGGGTTGACTGGCTCAATTACTGTCCTATTTTGTATGGTTATTGGAAACTGTCCGAAGATGATATACATGGTATATTTAGTTTTAGGATGTTTACCCGAGAGAGTATACAAAAAAAAAAGACTCTGAAATAGGCCATATTTCCCTTTTTTTGTGTACTTTGGCTTTTAACTTAAAGAGACGAGTACTTAAGCAATTAAACGAGTTAATTATTACCTTACACTAATCAGGATATCAGTTAGCATCTAATGAGTCCATTAGGGATTTAATAATGAAAGAAAGAATGAAGGGAAACATTATCTAACATCAGCTAGCACAAGTAAAACCACAAAAAATATTAAAACTTATGTATTATGTGTTAAGTGCGAGGTAACTGTTTGAAATATAGAAAATTATCAACAAGAATAACCTCCACTATGATAATAAATTACCCAGACTTCTTGGATAGTCAGTATGTTTATTCACTAAACAAATTCTTCAAGACAACATCATTGTCCACATCTTTAATCTAAGCATTGTTTGTTATATTCAGTTATCATTACGTGTTTTCAGGGTTTGGACGGTGTGTGTTGTGAATCCTTTTTAGACTTAGACCTTATGATTGTTCTTATTTGTTATATGAGTGTAAGCCATTCTAACCGAATCATTTTTCTTTATTTGTGCTCGGAAATCAAGGGTTGCTAGTCTTTCTTGATTTCAGTTGGTTTAAGTACCTGTATTACAATAATAAATGGTCTTGTCCCAATCATGATCCTTAAAAGGTCATCCTATCTGTTGTAACTGCTCATACATTGATTCTTGTTCATCTGGCCATTACAGTTGGCAGAATTTAGGTTATAAGACAACAAAACTATTCACACCTTATTTTTAGTATATGAATTACTTGCGTTTAGATACGTTAACACTAGTTACTTAATTTTAATTGTCAGGTACCCCACCTCTTTACTATGTTGTAAATTTATATCTACTAACTCCAATTAAGTACATAAACCATCATCTGTGTTCATCCCTAACTATAGCAGAGAAAAGTAGACGCAGGATTATCCAATCTCTTCTGATCTACTAACAATATTTACATGAGGTTCTTAGTTGAGACAATGCTCTAGCATTTCAACCGTAGTGTATGCTTTCGGTGTTCACACGTATTCAGTGCAGGTTTGCGTGATTGGGTCTCATTTAACTCATAGTTCAACAAGCTAAGCCATTAAAGAAAAGAATAGGGCCAATCAAACCAATGCCTAATTGTTGACTTGCTACTGACTTGTATACCAAAGCCAAATGCAGTATCGACGCCAAACACGTACTCCTTTACCATTCAGTCATATCATTTTCTTCAATACTTCTGTCTTTATTTCTGATAGGTGAATAACTGTCTCTTAACAATGTATCAATTATTTTGTTAAATAAGTGTCAGGTGATTTAGGTGAACCATAACAATATGGACTATTGAGTCCTGATCACGTTTGTTCTGTTCAGGCATTTACCTAGTCTGTTTGTTTTGAAGTTAAGCACAAAGCTAAACAATAGGCTATCTGTGCTCTGCCCATCACGGGTATCGAAACCCGGTTTCTAGCGTTGTAACTCCTCAGACATACCGCTGTGTTACTGGAGGGCTTTATTTAGTCTCAGAAATATATCAGTGAAATTAAACCAAAACTTTTCTGAGTGTATCTGCTGGTTTTCATGGAAGTTGCTTTCATAATCTTTTACCAGCAGATTCAAATGCATTGGGCGCTAGGCGTTCATCATAAGACAAGGTATAAATGAAGTGCCGATAGAGACTTAATTAATCATTTTTTATTGTTCACTATAAATCAACAACCAGTCTTACTGCGTCATATCGTTTATTGTTTAGACAAAATGTACCACACATCACATTCTTTATGCATGAGAAGGAAATTATTTTTTCTTTCATATACATATTGTGATGAATTTATCATTATATATTTATTTTAATATCGATGTTTGCTTGAATTAAATTTACAAGTGTACATAACTTATATTGTTAAATATGCATTGCGAAACTCCTGCCTATTCTGTAAAGTTCTCGAGTGTAAGAATCAACAATATATGTGTGTACGTAAACGCTAGAGTAGTTTTGTACTGTTACATAATCTGAATTTTCTAGAAACTCTCCACACGCCTATAAATATAACCAACGCGACGCGCCAAAAAGTAGTATCTATTGTTAGTTTGTTAGTCAGTGTGCTATAAACTTCGGAAGCTATAGCTGTGATTGTTATAACGCTTATTAATCTGAAAGATATTTGACCAGGAACATTTACAAAGTTCGAACATTATAAATCATTTAACTTTAGTGGATTCTCATCGGCCATTAGTATTTTTATGAAAGCATTATATAACTTCATCGTGGAAAACTTGGCGTGTGTGGCTGGTAAATAACAAAGGACAAAGCTAGCTAGCTCCCCGTTAAGTGAATCCTACCTACATCAACTCGTAATAAACTCGCTCATCGTGAACCCTCGATAAGATTACAAGGAAGTTCCAGACTAGAAAGAAGACTTTATATGGCTTGTAAGATTGTAAAGTTTTTTTTATTTAAATCATATTGTGTAATAACTATTCGTAATAACAGTTACTGCAAATTGCATTGCTGTTTGTATATTAAAACATATTTGTATTAAAAAAGAAAACTGTGTGTATAAATCTTGTTGGCAAATATCATAAATTGGAGATATATCGGCATATATTTAACTACTAAATTTAAAGTATCATTTAACTCAATTTCAGATCATTCGAAATTGTAATACGTAACAATATGCACATTTACTGTTTCTGGGAAAGTAAGCCCACCTTTAATTTACCTTTAATCAAACCTAAGTAAGTAGCAACTACGTTCATTTGTTGAGAGATGGTTTCAATTATAAGATAAGATGAAATTCTCCACTTACCTCTCACTTCAATCCACCTTCCATTAGCGAAGTCTTTGTTGACTGGTCTGAATGGTGCCATTAAAATATCCTAAGTAAGCACAACTGAAAATGAAATTCTGTCTCATTAGTTCAGAGAGTCCTCTGGCAATAACGTTAACTAAGTCAATGTAACAGGCTCCATGAAGTCCTATTAGACTGATGGTTTCTATGGCACTTTTGGCCTGTTTTTGACCTGATCAAGTGAACTACTCATTGAGAATTATTTGTGTGGTTAAGCCACATCAGTGACTTTAATATATTACTTTCAATCGGATTACTTTTCAAGCTTGTTCACAATGGAAGAAGCTTCAGTTAGAGGTGTTATGTTTCTCAGTGGCAACAGAAATAGAGGGCAGGGGTTGAAAGTATAAGAGGCATATCTGTATAACGAAATAGTATACAGATTATCACACTAAATGCATTTCCATTCTCACATTGACAATTGTAATTGTAACATGTCTTAAAAGGAGCAAAGTTTTGGCACACTACAAATAATATCTTCTGGGACGGGATGCATTCTGGAAGTTAATAGAAGAATGGCTTCGTGTATCACCATGTGTGGTTCTTTTTATCAATGTTATTTTTAGTGTTCCCGTGAACTACAATTCGTAAGATAATATTGTTGTTTGTTAATATTATCTTGTATTTTCCTTAACGATGGGCAACTTCCCGCTTTTATTTTAAGATTATAAAATGGGTATAAGAGGATAATTAAAAAATTCTGGAACCGAAACAGCAAGAAAGTTGAAGTGTACCTTAATTAAAGTTTTAATAGTGTTATCTTTCCAAATGATGGTTCTTCGTCATCACAACAAATGAAAAAGTAATGACCTAGAATGTTTGGGGATATGTTGTGTTTTTTGATGCAGTCATTCTCTTTCAGCCAACTGGCAAACTAGAAAGTAGAAGCAAAACAGACTGAGAATAAGGACGAATACAGGCCATTTCTTAAACAAAAGGCAGCTTATTGTTTCTACTGCCAATTGAACAGTGATCCAAATCTGTTGACACTTAATGAGAAATCATGAAGAAAGTTTGTAGCAAATGGAATAAGGCAACAGATCAATTCTCAAACCATGAGAAAATTGAATTACATAACTAAATATAAACCTTCTGCTATAGCCTAATTAAACAACCAATTACAAAATGACTAGTTAAGAAATGGAAGTATGCTAGTTATTCACCTTTTTAGTCTATATTTCCTTTTGTGAGAAGGTGTGGAAATTCTTGGACATGAACAGCTACAGGGCAACCTGCAACAGCTGTTGATCGTAAGACCCATAGACAGGATTAAAGGAAGGGCAAAGGGGGAGCAGTTGCTTACACTTTTTTTCTGTGAAATAGAGTATGCACACTACATTCACAATAATTAGTTCAGGCTTTTTTACACACACACCCCTCCCTACATTTGGGTTCCCAAATCCCGCTCATGCTAAAATCTATGGACAACTCAGGAGTCGATGGGTGGATTTCCAATGGAAAATACATATTGCATGACACTGTGAATGAAATGACTGCCTTTTTGGAAAACGTTTTTATACAAAATAAATTAGCCTCTAGTATGTTGTCATTGCACAAAAAAAACACACAGATATATCTTTATTGAGTTCTTCAAAATTCACGAATACTTCATAGGCCTTGTATAGCTGCATGCTACCAAGGCAGAGTAGATGATCACAGCTATAAGGGAAGAACTGATCCACTACTGCATGTGTCTGCAAGCCTTGGAGCAGTATATGACAGTGCAGGTAACACAGCTAAGAAAACCCATGGTCTTGCTGCACGAATATTATAATTTAAACCAGCAGTTTTATATGTGTATGTTTGACATTCAGTGAAGCAAAGACAACTCTTGAAAAATTCCATTAAAAATTTCTTCTGAGGAAATATTCATTAAGCCACTCTGCTCCACTAGATGTATGTATGAGTAGAACAGATACCATCCATGAAATTCTCGTAAATTACCAAGAAGCTTGGAATGTGGCCTAGAAGTCAGTTTGTCTCACTTTGATGAGTATAACAGAATAGTTGGAGGTGTTCGAACGCTGTTAGAACAGCCAAAATTCATTTTTAACTTAGGTTAGCCTATCTTATCACTTCGATAAATGATAATAAAGAGTAGCCCCCCCAGCGGAACAGCAGTATATCTGCGGACTTACAACGCTAGAAACCGGGTTTCGATATCCGTGGTGGGCAGAGCACAAATAGCCCATTGTACAGATTGCATGGGGGTGATGACAAGAAACTATTAATCTAGATTCGATGGCGTTACTATAAAGGAAGTTATTAACACTGTTTCATAGAGGAAAACTACAAACATATATTTTAAAGGATCTGGTTGGTTCTGTACTATATAGATCTGTTCCAAATAATAAGGTTGCGATCCTAAAGCTAATGTTAGTTATTATCGACTGTCACTTTATTATTTGGTGTGTATTGACAAAATGTCATGATATCTAATCAAAAACACCTTAGGTGTGAAAGAAGGTGCGCCCAATAAAAAGGAATGAAATCAAAATTGGTAGCTACACTTATAGCATTGATAAAACATTTACAGCAAATATTATTCATTAGTTACCTAGGCCGCATATCATCCCCGAAGTTGAACAAAAAACGCAGCCTGGCTAACTAATGAATGAAATTTGCTGTAACTATAAATTTCATCAGAATTTTTTAATCTCACTAATACCTTCATTACAAGTTTTAAAGCGTGTCGAATTATTTTTCTCCAGATTAGATTTAAACAAAATATGTTTGTTCCGAAATCCAGAAATGTGTCTGTAAAACTGTGTTTGTGTTAAGGGCGTTTGAAAATTGTGCACCGTTTGTCAAGAAGGCTAGACAACTTAAGAAACTGATAGCAATAAGAAATATTTTCAAAACGAAGTCAAATTGTACTTCTGATAAATACAAATCAGTCTCCTTTCTGAGGCTGATAACTCTGATAAAAATCTTTCCCCTATTAATTAACAAGCCTTTGTGGGAAAAAGTAAGTCCCCATAAACAGCATCAAGCTCTTCCAAAAAAGTTTCAGAGCACGACTCCCGCCCCTAATTAGATGAGTAATATTTGTAACAGTCTTCCTAACACCAGCCAGTTGTAATAAAGACCCGCACAAAGCCTCTTAGCAGAGTTGTAGACTTCAGTCATTCGAATGGAACTTGAGTGGAACTCGAGTCGCATTTTTTTTACTTAGAACTAGGATAAAATGACTTGAGGTCCATTACAGCTTATGACTTGACTTGTTGATAATCCAAGTAAAAAAAATACATTATTGAATTTTCCTGCAACAAACCTTGTCAATTGAATGTCGTGGACACGTCACGCGGCATTTAAATAAGCTCCAAAAGGCATGGGTCTAGGATAGCAACAAATTACTGTAGTTGTACAAGTACATGTACCAGCGAACTTTTAGAATCTCGGTGTCAGGGTCAAGAATGCTACTCCTAGTGCATGTGCCAAGGCTACGTGCCATCATATACAAGTTGTGAACAAGACGTTAAATTTCGTACTTTTTGGAAGGGTAATAAATAACTTAGAGAAGAGGGAATGCCTAGAGAAAAAATGTTACATTTCTCACACTAGAAGAAATTCATGATGTTGTTTAAATATTGCCTTATAAAATTAAGAACTTAAAACTTACTTACTATTAAGATATGGATTATTAGTTACGATTTTATGCTATACTAATTGCCTTAATGGCTTGCGACTTGACTTGGACTTGGCCTTAATGGCTTTCGACTTGACTTGGACTTGCAAAAAACTGACTTGTTACCAACTCTGCATCTTAGTGTGCATAATACAGTGTAACACTTGGTATTCAATGCGTTTTTTTTTTCAGCAATCCCACAAGACCAGTATTTCAACCGACCTTTAATTTAGCACTGTGAGTAACAACACTTGTAAACGTGTAAAAATCACCATATTAATTTATTGCGCCTTTCAGTTCATTATAAATGCCTCTTCTTTTGTAGTTTCACGAAATGATGCCAAATGTAACCACTCTTCCGAAGAATTAAAGTTTTTATCAACTGTTCGAACGGAAATAAGCATCAGGCTGGTATCAGTAATATTGGTGCTCTGGCTCAATGCAACGTCTCTTCATATTATGTTTGTAAACATACCAAGCATTGTGGTTTAGTTCTATGTTCATCAAGGAAATATTCCGTTAAGCAACGTTCTTAAAACACATATATACGTGCTAATAAGTTCATAAATTATAATATACATTTTAAAATGAGCATCTGTTTGCAGGCTACTTTAAAATCCTTCACGGGCCGTAAGTTGGACATCCCTGTTATATACTATCAGTTCAGGTGAATTGATTAGAATACAAGTAACACATAAGAACTTCTCAAAGACGACCAATTCTATTTAGCACCTGTTTTTTACATTTTATATCAAATCTGTGGTGATTATATTATAGCAAGCCAAAATCGATCAGGCAGTATAAAAGGAACACGCCCATTTAACACCTGCCACACGAGCCAGTCCAGCATCTTTTAGTTCGCAGCCTAGGGTGGCCAACAAGAGATTCATTCCGGAAACCAGTGATTTTGGGTTATTTTGATAGATCTCGATGAATGAAGCTCAGCACAGCTCCTAAAACGTAAACAAACAAAAAATAAATAAACAAAATATTAATGAAAATATGACATGATGAAGTCTATATGGATTATATTATGGTGGTACCATACTGGACATTATACCACCCTTCTTATATTTAATCTTCATTGCAGAAGCCCCCCATTGTCACAGCGGTATGTCAGTAGACTTACAAAGCTAGAAACCGAGTTTCGATACCCGTGGTGGGCAGAGCACAGATAGCCCTTTGTGTAGCTTTGTGCTTAACTACAAACAACAATCATTGCAGAAATATTATTTTTAATTTGAGAATCGCTAGGGAAATCATCTTATAATGCATCGTGCATCTACTTCAACTTCAACATTGTATCTTTGGGCTTTACTGCGCAGTTACTTTCACAAAATATTGAAACTAATGATTTTTCATATATGATTCCAATTCCCTTTTTGAAGGTAACAATACTATTGTGCTCTATTTTCTATGTTTCGCTGTAAATGCAGTAATAAATTGACGAATGTCAGATTCAGCTGTTATGTCCAATCGATTGGGATATCTTCGAATACTTTCTTCCTTCATCCGACCTGGACCCACGGTTTATCTTAATCGCTACAATTAAACCATCACATTTAGAACACTTCAAACGTGTTTCATTGCTGCATCATTTATTTTACATTTACAAGTTAACTTCTCCATGTTGTCTCGCGTGGTATCGGGTGAGGTCATGGGCCCAGTCACGGGTCTGGTCGATCGACCTAGAACTCAAAAGTAGTGCCAAACGTCTTCTTTGTGTCTAATCAAAACAACCCAAACATTTATGGAATGACTCATGTTTTGGATTCACATCAAGATGCCGGGCTGGGTCGTGGGGCCAATGTTGAAATACATTAGGCGAGTTTATGAAAAAAAAATATATTATGCAGTGAAATAATATGAACTTTCCTAGAGCTTTCAAGTTGTTTCTGTAAACCGGACTGGTATTTGTGCATCAGCGTAAAACACTTTAGGTCAACATTGTGCTATAAACAAGCTAAAATATTTGTTATGGTGTAAATAATTAATAAGGAAACACGATAATGTTGTATAAGCATACCACGCGTAAACATGTTTTGTAGATTGTGGCTACAAAAGAGTTACTTTAACACGAATATCGATATCATCGTTGCAGTAAGTTTATCTTTACTATATATAATGTTTAGCCATTTAACACCCTTTCTCTATTTCATATCTCGAATCTTAGAGGAACGATAAAATTTGGGTGACAAACAATGATTCATAATTTGGCCTTAGCCTTTGATGAACTCGTATGATCACTGAAGTATGTATTTTAAAAACTGCATTTGGTAACTGTATAAGATGTGCGTCAGTACTTTTAATGAACACCACACAGTTCAGAAAAGCTGGTGGAAACGTTCAGAATATCTTCTTCATAACTCAAACTTATTGCAATAACATGGTAGATAGGCACTAATTTTCATTTGAAGAAATTTGATACAAACACAAGTATTGCTCCTTTTCAGTTAAAACACTTCATATATTAGCAATGTTCCTTTTCATAGCACTAGTTCGTTCTAGTTGAAATACTTGATACATCAGCACTGCTCCTTCTCTGTTTTATTATTTCATACATAAGAACTGCCTTCTTTAGTATAATTATTTCATACATCAGCACTTTTCTGTACTATTATTTATACTAAAGCACTTCTTTTTTTTCTGTGTAATTATTTCATACATTAGCATTGCTTCTTTTCTGTCTTATTGCTTCATACATTAGCACTGCTTGCTTTTTGTATAGTTATTTCACACATCAGCATTACTTCTTTTCTGTCTTATTACATCATGCATCAGCACTGCTTCATTTCTGTATAAATATTTTATATATCAGCACTGCTTCTTATCTGTATAATTCTTTCACACATCTGTACTTCTTTTCTATATAATTATTTTACACATCAGCACTGATTCTTCTCTGTCTTATTACTTCATATATCAGCACTACTTTTTTCTGTATAATTATTTCACACATCATCACTGCTTCTTCTCTGTCTTATTATTTCATACATCAGCACTGCCTCATCTCTGTATAATTATGTCATACATCAGCATATTTTTAACACGTAATAATATTTATATTATTTGGGACATATGATGAATAAATACAATTCATTTAAATTAAATATAACCTTTTGATCTCTTAGTATTATATACATCTTATGATAAATGAGCACTTATATACTTTATAACACCAATAATAACAAGTATTTGTGAGATTTAGTTCTACACATTAAGAAGCGAAATTGTTTTCTCACCATTTTATAAAATATAAATATATGTTGTGTTACACTTCATGAAAATCAGAATCTGCAGCTGGCATTATTACTAGCATTCAATACTCGTTAATCTTCGCAGGTCATTGCCATTTCATTGTGTTAATCTATCAAACTATTTCATGTTTGGTTTGAATATGTCTTTATTTCCTCCGGCTATACTGGCAGTCGAGCATAAATAAATGTCTTTTGATTTAGATCGGAGTTGACATTTAATGTATGTCAGATTACTGGTTAGAATATCCAAAATTGCTTCTAAATTAACAATACAGTTTTACTGATTGAATATTTGTACGTCTTCTAAGCTGTGCAGGTAAAGAAATATCCCAAAAACAGATTGCATCACTCAGGTTATGGACGCATAACATCTAGAGTCATAATTTGAAATCAACTACTGAAAACAGAAAAATATGTTAGGATAAAAAAAAATAACCAGAAAAGTCATCCCTATTTTATTTCCAACTATGTTTTCATACGCTTAGGAAACGTTTGCATGCAACAGAATGTCAAATCATTTTCTTAAACACTTCTTTATAGTTCATATCTACATGTTTACGTATTACTTTGAGTTTTAATTTGACTTGTTAATAAAGTTAATTCTCTGCTATCTCATAGGTTTTAATTTAGTTGAGTATGGTCTACAATGCAGATATAATGATCGAGCCATTTGCCTTTGGATTTGAGTATCTTCTTTTCTTGTTCGCTTTTTCATGATAGTGGATGTTGTGTCTTTTTTACGCTGAGTGCCAATAAAATATTTTATTTTCTAACTACACAACACGTTATCTTATGTTTCATCCAATACAATAAATGTCAACGCTTAAAACCTTTTGAGTTTGAGATAGATGCTTGTTATTATGTTAAAATGTATATTCGCAGATAGATTCTGTCAGAGATTTTTTATGTACATAAATTAGAGTCTCGAAACAAATTTGAGAAATAAAGGTGGGTGATAGGTGATAACGTAGCTGTTACTGATATAAAGGTTTAGCTCACAAAAGTAATTACGGCTTTGAGTATTATTGACATTATTATTTAAATTAGATATCGCTAGGTTGCCAAAAATTACAAACAAATAATAAGAAAAAAAAATATGTTTAGCAAACAGTGTTTACATAAGAAGATTTAATTATTAATTTGAGTTATTTATAGTAAACACCAAAATCTGATGTTGAAGTAATGGTAAGTGAAGAGTGAATTTCTGACACAGTTTTATTTAATTTACATCTGTAGAGGTTTGTTTGAAGTTAAGCACAAAGCTACATAAAGGGCTATCTGTGCTCTGACCACCACGGGTATCGAAACCCGGTTTCTAGCGTTGTAAGTCCGCAGACACACCACTGTGCCACTGGGAGGGGGACCTGTAAAGGATAAATGCTGAATCAAGACCCAGCTTTATCTTGTTTGAAAATACAAAATTAACGATAATCACGAAGGTTTGCTTGTTGATTAATATATTGACTGTATTTAATTAAAGCTAATCAGCATAAGTATTGTATACAGAGTATACAACGTGACGAAAATAAACTGTAAAACTATGAACTTTCTTGGCGTTTAAAACTATCCAGCCAAACAACTAATATAATATACGGTTTTGTAATAAATAAATAAACATAGTTTTGATATTTTGGGCACGCTAACAATAATGTTAATCACAGATTAATCTACTGCTATATTTATGGTTAATCTGTAATCTTTTCAAAAGGAACTATTAATGATAAAACAGCATTGTTAATACAGGCCCGTTTAAAATAACGTTATAACCGTATTTAAAAAAAAAGAAGTGATGGATTTTATTTTAGAATATACATAAAAAATTAAAATAAAAAAGCAGTTGACTGTGCTTTTAAAAGACACCAAGGATGTGTATTAAATATCAGATTGTCTCTGACGCATGCTCATGGTCATACTATTTTGACTAATTTTTAAAAGAATCTTGTTAAGATCCAATATATTGGAGAGTTAGAGACAACTATTATTTTACGAAGTGTAAATATTTTTATTATATACAACGTTTAAGCCTTTTCTTAGATCACACATTCTAAGGATTATACGTTGCACATAAAAAAGAACCAAACCATACTGAATATTGATTGTCTATTAAGATCTTAAACATTTTAAAATAAAATATGATTAAAAATCTCACAGTGGAGTTATGCGACATTTTTAGCAAACGTGGGGTTTGAAAAGAAAAATATAATTCTGCGCATGTGCTAAAATCATGTTTAAGCGGCGCCTTGATACCTGTGAGAACAGAGTGAGGCGAAACAACAAGTATTTTGTATGCTGGACTGGAAGACTTATCTGCCTGAGTATCCATGTCTCGCCGTAAGCAGGCTCATCCGAAATATCTGAAACGTAAGCCAACTACTTTTGAGAAACTTAAAAGCGTAAGAAACAGCTGTCCATTTTTACTTTTCGGTGTAAGGTGTGTCGTTGTAACTTAGGTAACGTACAGTTTTATATTTTTCAAGTTCACCAAATAGGCGTAACGTCTCATACTTATAGTAACCTCTGAGTAACACGAAAAGAAGCTTCTAGTGATATATTTGCATATCACTGGTACAACTTATATGACTGAATAGTACAAATAACTAAAAACTACCTTAGGATCTTAGATTCGAACAATGTAAATAAACAACTTGAAAAGTGGTAAGACTACAAAGCACAATAATTAACTAACAACAGGTGTATATTGCTTTTATAGCGTTAGTCAACAATTTGCATTATATATATTTATCTGAAATAATATAGTTTTACAAGCTGACACTAGAGTTTTCTATTCATAACAGATTAAGCAAATAATCAAATGATTATGTATTAAGTAAAGGTGTCTTTTAAGACATATTATACAGGTATCACGTGCAACACAAAGTTTGATATCTTTATATTACATACTAGTGGACGAGGGTTGCAAAAATCCAATTGGGTTAAATAATGAAGGAAGGGAATTAATTTCCAATCCAATATCGAGCAATAAGCTAGGCCATGGTTAATTTTCTACTGTTTAACTATCGGTGAATACTTGTTTAGCGGAACGTCCGTTGTTAAATATTTATTTGCCATCTATCATGTTTAACATTTGATTGCTTTATTTTGTTTGTTGGTTTTCGCACAAAGTTGCTCACGATCTACCTGCGCTACCCGTCCATCATTTCGAAGTCATGGACTGTAGGGAAAGTAGATAGTCAAAACCACCTGTTGCTAACTCTTGGGCTGCTGTGATCGAATAGTGGAATTTGCTGTTACTCTTATAACAAAGTCATACTATGGATTTGTTTTGTGATAGAGAGGCGAATTATTGGGCTTATTCAGGGTTGGTCTGTTTTAACATAATTATGTTTTTATTGTCACCTATAACTATAGTTTATAAGTTCGAATAAAACTTTATTCATTATTCCAATTACTTAAAGAAACGATGGATAACATTTAAAGAAAACGAAACATTTTAAACTATATTTGAGCTTAAAAGTATTGAAAAGAAAAATTATAGACAATGCTCAATAAAGGAAACAGAAAAATTATAGATTTGGAAAATACAGCTTTAATAATGCTTTTAATTCTCTGACTGCACCACCGACTTGTATATTTTATATGTAATATATTCGATTTACCTGTTTCTGATATCACAGTTAATGTTTTACTTACGCATTTTCAACGCAATAACGGCACTTTGCTATAAGTTCCCTGCAACATGAGTGTTTAACCTTTTTACTATGTAATATACTGTACAAAAAAAGTTGTATTGTTTCAAAATGTTTCCATCTGTTTTCTTAGATATGATCAAATTTACCATTTTGGGTAGAACATATTGCAGAGGTATCTGATTGAGTTTTTATTCAAACATACAAAGAAGTGTTACAATACGGTAATAGAAATAAACCTCAAATAATAAGTGCCAACATGACAGCAGGTGTTTTGGAGCTGATACAATAGTAATTGCTAAAGACCGAAAATTACAATATTTTTACGTAAACCCAACTTGAACTTTCCTCTATTGTTTCTAAATATGAGGAGGCAAAAAAAAACCCAACAAAACCGGATCAAGAACTAGAACTGTGAAACGTTCTTGACACTTTTACAAATTTTTCTCGATGAACCTATTTATTTATTTTCTGTATCTTTGTGCACAGTTTTATTTTGACTAATGATAAAACAATGTTGTTATATCATAGTTTAATCCATATCGATCAGATGTTCAAGCTGTGAAGTTGAAAATCTTGTTGAATAACAAAGTTTTGGTTCAACTTGTAAATTATGATGAACATTTACCTAGTTGCTGTTGAATCTAGCAATACTAAACAATTTTCGGTTTAGACTAAATTACATCTGTATGTCTAAGTGAGACTCAAAGATTTTTTTCGAATGATATAGTTATTCAATTTGAATTCATTTGATAAAATGCGAGCATTGAAAGACTGTAGTTGTGTGAAAACTCAAACTTGTTTCTATAAAGGAAATTAGTAGATAAGCCCAACTCAGAATAAGCAAGAAATGAATCTACGATTTGAAGTAGAATTTGATATATAGAAACTGATAATATACGTAAATGCTTAAGAAACATTGTTTAGTTAAATAACTCCATTAAATTTCATGATTTTAAATGTATTATTTTTACTTGTATGATTATAAAATGAACTACTGATGTGTTTTACTTGTTTCTTAAAGAGTAGTATATGTAAACTGGCTGGTAAATTGATTTTGACTTGAGTATGAAAAAATATTGTTGGGGCCTTGTAATATAACAAACAATAATAACTGCGGCTTGTTATTAAAAATGAAATGTTAAATAGCAGGATTCTGATAAAAAATCCATTTTCCCTTAGGGGAAATCTGTTGTTACTTCGTTATTATTAGAAGCTTTTGTAATATGTTGCAAAAACTTTGCTTCTGAGCTCTTGCAACCCACAGCTGCATTTAAACCCTATATTAAACAGATAAAACAAAATTATCACTTTTTGTGTATGGAAGATTTGACATCTTAACTATACTTGAAATGCCCGGTTTTCAGAGAGACGGGTATCATTTAATAGTAACAGTCTTAAGTAAATTACATGTTTTACCAAATACGACAGCATGTCATTTCCGAAACTGGCAAATAGCAGGGACGTTAGTCAACTAGATCATTCTAACCATCAATTACATCATGCATGTTTATACTTCCCTAAAATCTTTACAGCAGTAATCAACATAATTTCGAAACTACTGACAGCTGATATCTTTACACGGTACCTCTCTGTTATTAAACCCATTTATCGTATGCGTGACATTTCGAATAAGAGGTCAAAGCTCTATTTTTATACCACTCTTATAGACTTGAAAGATATATATATATATATATATAATTTAAGCAAATCCTAAGTAAAAAACACCCAGCCGATAACATGATGTAATGTAAATTTTAAGCTCTTTGAAGCCCTCAGTGGCACAGCGGTATGTCTGCGGACTTACAATGCTAGAATCCAGGTTTCGATACCCGTGGTGGGCAGAGCACAGATGGCCCATTGTGTAGCTTTGTGCTTAATTACAAACAAACAAACAAACTTTGCTATTTGAAAATTATAAGATATATGTTAGTGCAAGTTGTATGCCTGCAAGTAACTTACTGAACACCTTAGATACCTATCACTGTATGTCGCGTTATTTTACGTCTAGAAAGAAAGAAACGGCATCAATACATTTATCATCATCAGTAATCTCACAGAATTAAAAAAACGATCAAAATTTTTGATTTTTTTAACCTTTTACTCAGTCTTCCCATGATAAAATTAAAGATAAAGTACTTTATCGACTTTACCAAGGTAGTTTAACAACTCTTATAAAGTAATGTTTTCTGTTAGTAAACAGAAGTATTTCTATGAAATCTTTCAACAAAATATAAGGCTTATACTTGTGGGTGTCGACTTCAGCCTAGAAGGTGCTATTTCTGTTTATTTGATCCTTAATTTTCTTTCAAAACACACACGTAGTCGCGCTTGTTGGTATACATACTGTTTTGGTGATATTGTTTAACCGATATTTCTAAATTATCATGACTCTGCTAAATTTATATATCCACCAAAAGTCACTGGATTCACCCTGGAGAAAAATTATTGTACACAAAAAATTCGCATTATTTTGACTTACATACAATTGTTGCTGAACTCACTTACTAGTTCAAAACTTTTAACGAAACACACACACATATATATATATATTATAAGTTTGAATGTCTACATTTTTCATTTCTTAATGGAAATGTCCCAAACAATTTTTGCCACAATATTTACTCCTCGCCGCTCAATAGGTACAGGGCCCGGCATGGCCAGGGGGTTAGGGCGCTCGGCTCGCAATCTGCGGGTCGCGGGTTCGAATCCCCGTCACACCAAACGTGCTCACCCTTTCAGCCATGGGGGCGTTATAATGTGACGGTCAATCCCACTATTCGTTGGTAAAGAGTAGCCCAAGAGTTGGCGGTGGGTGGTGATGACTGTCTGCCTTCTCTCTAGTCTTACACTGCTAAATTAGAGACGGCTACTGCAGATAACTCTCGTGTAGCTTTGTGCAAAATTCATAACAAACAAACAGTCGGTACACTGAAATTCGTCAAAGCTACAAGATTTTGTAGAAATAATTTACCTTTGATTTCAAACTAATTTAAGTTGTACAAGCGAAATATAGAATTAGGTATTTATTGGTTACTCGCCGTTGTTTAAAAGAATCTTGTAGACCTTCTTAAATTGGCGCCACGCTTTTCTAAGGAATCACTGACAGAACTTTGATATAATTCTTTGGATAAGCAGCTTATATGCTTTTGTATATAATTTTTAATTAATTTCTTCAGTTGTTGTTCTTGGCCTTGCAATACAGTAAATATATTAAGGATTTCATATAATAGAAAGCTGTGTAAATCTTAGAAGCAAACGAGTGGTGTTTCCATGTATTTCGTAAGTAATGATATAATTACTTCATTAATATCATTAGTTATAGTACTTAAAATTATTGAACAATTTTCTTTAATTCATTTGAATTTATGGGTTGTTGTTGGTTGATTGGTTGTTAAGTACAAAGCTGTACAGTGGCCTATCTGTGCTCTGCTCATCAGGGATATCGAAACCCCAGTTTTTGTGTCGTAAGTCTGTTGATATATTGCTTAGCCACTGGGATTTTTATTTATTTATGAAGGTCGTTTTGAATTGTTAACTTAGTATAAGGACTTAGAACTACCTTAAATCTCCTAGTTTGATGGATCTTGTTTAAAATTATTGGGATTTTAGCCGAAAATATCATTAACATTTAAGACACTGAAATGATGATTTAGTACATTATTATTCAATATGGGTTTTAGTCTTTTTCTCTATTAATTCATAACGTTAATAAAGTTTGTTATAAAGGATTGACTTCATTAACTTATTCGTTAATTTCCGTTCTATATAGTTAGTTTACCTTTGATTAGAAGATTTCAAGATTGTCAACAGTAAGTAATTTCGTTTTGATACAAGGATCGAATCATCAGGCTGTATTAAAAAGTTTAGATCTGGAATCATGGTCTGTGTAGAGCAAGAAATGTGTTATGTCTGTTGAAACGCCTGTTTAATAGTTTCTGACAGTACATTATAACGTCATGGATAGGACCAGTACTATTTATTTGATAAAAGCCAAACATGTGCTAGATATTTGTGAAATAACTTTAAGTATGGTAGTGGGCGGGCTTCGAAACCATACTATAATTCATATCGGAGAAACACCTCATCTGCAGAGATATGGCTCTTCAACCACGAAAGACTTTGCAATGAAGCTGGACATATCTCCTAGTACAATTAACGATATAACAAATAAGAACTTAAAACTGAAAGAAGGCTTACAAACCAAAGTTCACAGGTTTCCATCCTAATGTCAGAATCAAAGAAAAGTGACCGAAGAAACTGGAATCACAGCGATCCCATTCGACCATATACTTGTCAAGTTTATCGATTCAAATCAATGAACGTTTTGGCGCATCTTGGCTTGCTGTAACGTGGAATTAGAAGCCGACGTTTACGTATAGTGGAAGGAATGTGGAGAGTAGCAGTGAACTGAATTACTAACGAATTTATGAGTTGCGAAGATAACTAATCGTAGTATTGAAAAGTATAGCTTGTTGTATTTAATCTATAAACAACTAACTGGTAGGTCGTTCAACTCAGGGCAGAAGGAATTGGATCTGATAATCCAAAAAGCACAACCTACTTTCCGACAGGATATAATTAAAATGACCTACCTGATATCCTTTCATGACAGTGGTCTCATTTCAGGGGGGGGGGGACTATGAAACTTTGAAGACCTTGGCGACGCCATCAACTCTGTATAATGGGCAGT
The DNA here is from genome assembly GCF_000517525.1 of Limulus polyphemus. Classification (NCBI taxonomy): domain Eukaryota; kingdom Metazoa; phylum Arthropoda; class Merostomata; order Xiphosura; family Limulidae; genus Limulus; species Limulus polyphemus. The sequence goes on from NW_013667478.1 coordinate 195,737, forward strand.
AATGTAATTTCTGTTGACTGATTTTTTTCTTACGAATCATGAATATACATTCATAGAAGTAACATCAATGTTTTTGAAAGGCATTGTAGATTTTGCAATAAGATAAACTGAGAGCGTCATATATTCAAGTTTCACAAACTAGTAGCTATGAATTTTTTAATATATTTCATTCACGTGTTTACGAGTAGGATTTTGTTCAGTAGTAAAGTAGAAATTATTCAACACTGATAAGCGGAATATTTTGCTAAAGAATTGAGAAAAATCACTTGTACAATACGAGCGTATTTGTAAAGTCGAAATCTTAGTAATTCTGACGCAAAAAAAATCTTATGGTTCTTGGGTAGAAACTACAATACAACCAACAGAAGATATGCATTTTATCGTTATTATTATGTCTCCGCAGAGAAACATACAGATATTCTATTGTTTCTTCTTCCAAACACTTTTCAATCGACCGCCATTTCTTCAATTCTCAGTGGATCAACTTGAAACTCGTTAAGGTTAAAACCTTGGTCTAATATTCCTAGATGATATATATATATTTTTATTTAGGCCTTATTAAGGTTTTATGGGGTCAAAGTTCAAACAACTCAAAAATGTATAGTTTGGACTCCTGCGTGATCATATTTACAGCAATCATGATGAAAGTTGATACAAATATAAATTTTCATACGCCCAACCCAGTGACATACGAAAAGTTGCATTTGTCTATGATAAGTCTTTTTAGGGAGGTCAGAGCTCACAAAATAGCATAATTTTGGCGTTTTTGGTCAATTACTCGGCCATATTTTGACCAATTTATATAGGGTTTGGTGCGAAAATACTTTTCTATAAGTCCGACCCATTGACAAGCAAAAATGATGGACTTACTAATTTTTTGCAGGTCCTAAACAGAGATATAGACACTTTTGGAATTTTTGTCTGTTGCTCAATCTTTCAGCGAAGAAAGTACAGTTTGGGGTTTTTATGAACTATTTATGTGCTTGGCAACCAACTTACATGGGATTTGGTATAAAGATACTTTTTTTGCATGTACCAAGCGGTGATATAGACCGATTTTTCTGTGTTTTCCACGACTTTTTTGGTGTCAAAATTGGCCATGTTGGAATTGCGTGGCAGAGACATATTGCATTCACCTACGAATGTTAATGCTGATCTTTTTAACATTATCACAGCTCTGACATAAAGCACACAACGTTGTTGTCAATAACGTCTGCTTGAAATATCTACACCGCTTTATAGATAACAAAATTGTCTCAGGTTTGTTTTATAAAGTTGTTTTTGAGGAACATAGAATTTTTAAATCACCGTGTTACAAATACCTGATTTCATTGAGTTCGACCACTTTAAAACACGTACCATAAGGCAGGGATATTTTCCACCTATTACACAAGTTTTGGACCACTGGTGACTTAGCGGTAAGTCTGAGGGGTTTTAACGCTAAAAATCGGGTTTCCATATCCGCGGTGGGCAAATCACAGATAGCTCAGTGTGTAGTTTTGTGTTTAATAACAAGCATAAGTTTTGGCTCTTGGTTTTAATGCTATAAAATTGTCTGATTTACTTCTGTTAATATGCTACTATATTCTACATTATTAAAACAATATGGATAATAATATAGCATTTTCTCGCAAATTAAGCGATATTCTGTTTCATTAAATTAACAGCGAAACTGTAAAGAGAAAGATTTAATATTAGCCTCAATTAACATCTGATGAATTTGTTAAACAAGCAATATTTTACATAAATTATATAGGCACTTATTAATTTTTAGCCGCGGCATAGCTGCTCATAGAATCTCTTGACCGATTTGAGATATAATTACATTGTATTTGACCACGCCCAAGGTCTCATAGATTAATTTACTCCAATCCTGCCTAAAAGAATTTCAAATTGAGGGTAGGCTGGTAGAGATTCTGATGAGTAATAAAATCGAATCGGGTATACGCGTGCCCAACACTTGGTATTGCTGGCGGACAAAAATACAACTAATAAAAAAAAAAGATCTCACAGATTAATTTACTCTAATCCTGTCTGAAAGAATTTTAAGTGCCGTGACTACTGACGATTCCCTCTTGATTTTTAGCATACAGCATGCTGAAAGCAGAAATAGTAATACATATTTGTAAATCCTGGTTTAGCCAGAATTCTCTAGATGGGGCCCTCTCGGGGTTTGTTTATTTTAGAGTAAAGCCACATTGGGCTATTTGCTGTGTTCACCGCTTAGTCTGAATCTAAAATACTGTGGTAGAGGGCGGTCTTAGAAGCATGTAAAGCTGAAAAGTGGAATACTGTGAATCATACATTTGTATAACTTTACCCCTCACTCCCACCCTATGGCTCAGCGCCAAGTCTGATGGCTTATACTACACAAAAAAGAGGTTTCTATACCCGCAGTCAGCAAAGCACAGTGTCCATTGTGTAATTTTGCGCTCAACAACAAGCCACAAACATAAGGGGTCCGGCATGTATTGGTGGTTAGGAAGCTCGACTCGCAATCTGCGGGTCGCAGATTCGAATGCTGTTCGCCAAATATGCTCATCCTTTCAGCCGTGGGAACGTTATAATGTCACGGTGAATCCCATTATTCATTAATAAAAAAAGTTGTTACGGATTTTGCGGTGGGTGTTGTCAACTAGCTGCCTTCCCACTAGCCTATCACTGCTAAATACGGGACGGCTAATGCAGATAGACCTCGAGTAGCTTTGCGCGAAATTCTAAACAAACTAAACCTCATACACGATGTTTATCAAATTACTTGGATTGCTTCGCCTCTAATAAATACCATTTGGTAAAGGTATTTTCGGGTTAAATAATGTGAATGTTTTTAATTAATATCATGCTTATACCCATTCTGGAACAAACCTATTCTGCGCACGTCTCCCTTCTCTAGCACAACGAACTCACGAAGTTTAACGTTAACAAGAACGGAAAGTTTATTGTTTTATTTTTACTTCATATATAAAACTAGTATAAACAATAATATAATTAATATGACTCTGCGGCCCACTGCCCCAACCCCAAACTATAAATCCTGAGGGTGGAGATTTGTATGTCTAATCTAGCAATCTTTCATTGTCGTAGTTGAGTTACTTGCAAATTAGCTGATTTACATACATATCGCTTCAGGTACTACTATGTTTGTCGGCTGGCCTGATGAACTCTGGTATTGGGCGAAAGGCCTCGTTGGCATTGAATGAGATAGATATAGTGTACTTGAAATGTTGTTCACAAGTTATTGCACATTATTTTTTGTCTTCACTTATAAGTTCACAAAATTACTATTGTAAACAACAACATTACATTGTAAGAATTTCGGCATGGGATCCTCCCAGGTGAAACCTCGGGGATATTACCAGGGGTGCTCAGAAGCTTTAGCTTCTTTTCACCCCTCTCATGATGGCAGCGTGGGTTGTACTTCAAGGTTTGTGGTTTAATCTTACTTAAAGAAAATTATGTTGACATGGCAGATTTGAAAACACCTCAAGCATCTCGGGGGGAGTCCAGAGAGAAATGGGAGTGCTCCGAGAAAACAGTTTTTAACGCTGTGGATGCTTGACCTGCTCCGGAACACCAACATAAGCTTGCTGATTCGCTAGTATTCTGAATGACAGTAAAGTTAATGGAAGAAAATAAAAATATTGTTTAATTAATATTGTGTAATTTAATCCTTACCTTTATCCTAATCTTAAATGACTTAAATAAAATTGATAATAATTACAGTTCACTTAGTGATGAACCTTGGTGTTGATCGAATAGTCTTCTCGGCACCTGATATAGCAGATGTAGTATGTTTAGCATATTTTATCATAATATTCTTTGCTTGCTCTTAAAAGTTGTTAGAATTTTTGCATACTCAATGATTACATGCTCTAGTATGTGGAATGATAATCTCATAAATGAATATATTCTGTCTTCGTTTCTCATCCCAATAAAAGTCACCTTGACTGGAATCATAAAAAAAGAAGAAAAGAGTTGATTCTTTCTGGCAGTCAGGTACATTGATGTCCGACAGATAAGTTATACAGTATCAACAAAACGATTATTTGGGAGATGCACCGTATAGAATACTTTCGAACAGGGGCAGTAAAGAAAAGAGCAAAGAAACGAAAGCGAGAAAATAAACAAAGTATCTATACACAAATATTGTGTAAGTTTTCACAGTTACCTACCTGCCTACAATTTTGTCTCGACTGGTTGCTGCAGGTGATAAAGGCTGTTCTAAAACACGCCCACAAAAATATTTCTGATTTCCCGCGAAACTTTGACAATAGTTAAAATACGGCACATCTACTAAACTATAGTTCAAGATATTTTGGGTACACCAGATTCCAACGCTACATATGTCATTAACAATTTTAAATATAATCCACAAAGGAGAAAACTACCACAGTGGGATTAGACATAGGGACTAAATGATGCTAGTTTTTAGCTTTTGCCTATGTAAGCTTTATGTGAGTTATAGGATTAGAGCTGTATTTAGCATCTTCGTTATTCGGTTAACTAGAATGTCGGAACTACACGTAGAAGACCTGCAAGAAAATTTGACGAAAATTTACATGAATATATATATATAATTACTTATGGAAGAGTGAAATACATGAATATTTCTGTTATTACATCTTTACGAAACGTTAAACCTACTGGAGAAGGAAATATGATCATGCTAAATTGTAACGTTCATTTAGTTTGTCTATGTAATAGATAAGTGACGTTTTACATAAATGAATGAAGTTTAACTCCTGCCATAGGCTTTAGTGTGAAAGTAATATTACTACTTTCATCATATCAACAACTTAGTCCTTAGGTCAACGTGAAATAAGGCTCAAGGGGTATGATACGAATTTAAATTCGACTGCAATATTGAAGAGGGTTTAACAGCCAAAGGAGAAAAAGCTGTATAGATGAAGAACACAAAGCAAACATGTGCAATTCGAATTCATATTTGACTTAGGTAGAGGCGAGGGTTTTAATCGAGATTCAATTTAGATCGTTTTGATAGTTTTTTTTTTCCAGATGGTTATTATGCTAAAAGTAGTTTGTCAACTCTTCTAATCGTAAGATTAATTTACAGGGGGGGGGGTACATTTTTACCTTTTAGTTCAACAAAAATGATATATACTCTTCTATTTAACCTAAACTATTTGCCACTCATATTACAGACAAGCAGAAACTAAAGCCAAGTTTATATTTAGACCGCAATCGTACTGCGTTCACGCAGAAACTAAGGCTAAGTATATAGTTAGACCACAATCGTGCTGTGTTCATGCATTCGTCCTCCGTTCCTACCTCCCTAGGTTGAAATTAAAGTTACGCCCTTGCTCATAACCTAATTTGCAATTACCGTACATTACATACCTCAGAATTATTGACTGGAGGCATTATTGTAAACCAAATTTGGTTTTCTTATTTTTGACATGTTAATTATAGTAATAGTATAGCGGTTTAAATAGCTTTTTCAATCATTATTAATCTTTTTTTTTGTTTTGCATTTTTGAACAAAAAATCATCAAAGTAGTAAAATAAATCAAAAACAAGAAACTTTACTATTTCAAAACTTACATTCTTTTCATTCTTCTTTAAAGTAAAGAAAACAAATACGGAAAAGGATAAGAAAACAAGGCAAGAGTGTTTTGTAAACTGATGAAGTAGCTTTAAGTTAACCAATGTCAACTCTCTCAACAATCTATTTTAGGGCTTTAAGTTAACCAATGTCAACTCTCTCAACAATCTATTTTAGGGCTTTAAGTTAACCAATGTCAACTCTCTCAACAATCTATTTTAGGGCTTTAAGTTAACCAATGTCAACTCTCTCAACAATCTATTTTAGGGCTTTAAGTTAACCAATGTCAACTCTCTCAACAATCTATTTTAGGGCTTTAAGTTAACCAATGTCAACTCTCTCAACAATCTATTTTAGGGCTTTAAGTTAACCAATGTCAACTCTCCCAACAATCTATTTTAGGGCTTTAAGTTAACCAATGTCAACTCTCCCAACAATCTATTTTAGGGCTACTCGATTTTTTTTTAGAAAAACGGTAAAGCTAGCTTCTGTATTCATTAAGGAAGCTCTAAATCTTTTAATGTTCTGTTGCATACATTTATTTATACTCTTCAGCATTAAATAAATCTTTATAAGTTTACGGGGCAAATTGATTCTTTGTAAGCATATAATCTACAAACAGAACTCTCTTAAGATTATGAATAGTCACATTTGTTACAGTAGCTGCAGTGAGGGTTTATATAGTTTATACGTAACTGACATGGCTTAGTGGTTAGGGTACTTGACTCGCAATCTGCGGGTCTCAGTTACTGAACAGGCATACCCTTCCGGCTGTGAGGTCGTTATAATGTGACGGTCAATCCCACTATTCGTTAGCAAAGAGTAGCTCAAAAATTCGAGGTGGGTGGTGTTGACCAGCTATCTTGTCTCCAGTCTATCACTTTAAAATTGGGGACGGCTAGAACAGATAGCCCTCGAGTAGCTTTGCGCGAATTTCAAAACAAAAGGTAACTAGCATAAAATCCCCATGTTCTGTTACGGGATTTAAAGCACCTCTCCTCATGATTCACAGAGGTCCAACTGTGCCGATCAAGCTCCTCAATTACTTTTATAGCTACCATAAGTGGGATCCTGACCCGTAAACAAACAATCCGTGATACCTGAGCACGTGTGCAACGTTTGGTCCTGTGGGGGTATTAACATAGTTTCAAATACCCCGGAATCCCAAAGAGAACCAGGAACAAAACTTAATGCCAGATTTGAGAAACCATGAGAAACTACTCTTAAACTTCCATCATTCCTGCCTTCCATGCGCCATATAACGCCGAGTCCACCTACGAAGTGTGGTCGTCTTGCGAGCTCCAAAACTTTGATAGGAGTATGCGGATAACTAAACAAACTTACAAATATAAATTATGAATTAACATATGATGAATAGATTTCATCGTTTCAGTTATATTCGAAATTAAACTGCACTGTTTAGAAATCTTTTCATTTTTTGAAAAAAAAATCTGCTTATCTACCGAAATGGACGTCTATCACTTTGTCACAGTAAAGCAGTATCTATTTTCTAGCTATAAAACGGGCAGTAAATTCATTACTTTAAAGCACATAGTGTTGTTTGTTTATATTTCCATCTTTTACCCTCTTTTTCTGCTGATTATTGATGTTAAGAAAACGGTAAAATTTATTATGTCCAAACATACAAAATAAACACAACTTTGATTTATCCTAGCTCGTGAAAATCGCGAAAGATTAATATTTTTAGAACATCATATTGATATTTTAGGACAGTTTGTGCTCACAAAGAAGTATTTTAAATTAACTTTCAAAAGAATTAAATGTAAACATTTTCTAAGAAAGAAGTAAATTCAAAAACTATTGTTTGCATATGTTTTCTTATCATAATATACATATTTCTTAAATCCACTTAGTGTATTTTGCAGTAAATCGTCAGATGAATAATAATTCAAAGATAAGGCTTATGGTGCAAAAGGCAAGTGACATATCAATCCATTGAATGTGGAAAAAGAAGGCTATCTTCAAATTATAATTATTTTAAATTTTCCATACACAGTACATTACGAATTTCAAATGGAGTATGAGTAAATCAAAAATTAGACAGATACGATAAGAATCCGACAATTTTTTAATCTTCTGACGCTTTGTTTGTAAGGCGTTTTAACCATCATAAACACACTTGAAACGATGAGAAGCGATTTCAGATTTATTTATTTATTCAGTGCAGTAGTGCCTTCTTGTACAAAAATAACGATGTAGGCAAAACGCTGGAAATGCATTTTTTTTCTAGAGTCAAGTTATTTTTATTTATATAATATAGTTACATGGTACTTATTTATTTCTCTAGTGAGAAGCAAGTTTTTTGTAGAAAACAAAAATAAATATAGTACTTATGGAATCGTTCATTATTAGAAACCATAAAATATATTGGATGAACCAGCAAAATGAACATTTCTGGACGTTGTGATGCCACAGTTTTCATGAATGGCAAAGAAAGCAGGGTCTTTAGGCCCATCAAATATGTTCTAGCATTCTTAACTGCATTTTTCCTCCGTTTCCTTGGTTGTTTATGGATTTAGAACTGTTCTGAGGAAGTCCTTGATAAAACGGGATAAATTGTGATTTTAAGCATCTTTTAAAGCATGACCTATTTTACAACAGGATATCTCAAATCATATAAAACATTTGTTTGGATGGTATGAACTTTTTCATGAACAAGAATACTATTTAGGGCTTGAGATCTTACGAGCTGATAAACAGGACGAATATGGACCCTTTTTTTTACTTCACATTTATATGATTAATTCTGATAATAGTTTGTTTAAAAGATAATAATGATTGACTATGGGTTCAACGTTTGGGTTTTGCTGTGATTTTGTTTATTGTTGCACATAAAGCGAACGAGTATTTTAAGCACTTAGCTCTTGATGATTCCCAAGAACAGATAGCCTGAATGAGAAACATGAAATATTTGGCGAAAACAAATTTATAGATTTAGGATGCTTAGAGTTAAAGTATATATGTTCATTATATATATAGATATTGGTTTTATATCGTGTATTTAACTGTTTACTTTTCCTTTAAAACCCTATTAAGATGAACTAAAAATAGTAACTGGAAATGTAATGACAGTATGGATGCTTTTTTTATGAGAAATAAATTAACCTTTTTAAGAAACCAAAAGGAATGTAAGTGTGTTATCAACAGCACTTTAAAATGTACTTGACACGTGTGATTTTTGTTTCTGTGGCAACGAGACAAAAATCCTGGTCAAGAATTTAGCGGTAATAATTACCGTTAAGTTCAAGATGCTTAGCATCAGGAAGAATCCTTAGTAGATAGATATTTCATAAAAAGAAAAAGTTATACCTTCATTTACAGTAGAGTTATTTTCTAGCCTCGTTTTAGTAAATATCTAGAACATGGTACAGATGTTAATATAGCAACGACGTCAAAATATGTAATCTTTCATCTTCTTTAATTGGTAGAACTCGATTATTTCCAAACTCATGATTTTCAGAAACACGATAAAGGAGTTTTCAATTTTAAAACATGTTTTATCAGCTAGATGTTTTTTAAATATATGTTAGAGGAGTTAAAACACAAGCAACAACATAAACTACAAGTCAGAATGACCTAAAAGGTGAATAATTTAACCATCGTTTAACACATAAGAACAAACTGATATTCCAATAAGAATGTTATAGTAAAACGAAGGCATTATTGCTAAGTATAAAAAATAGCGTGTAATTCAGAAAAACTTAAGAAAAAATGTTGTTGTGTAAGAATAAACCACATAACGAAATAACTGGAGGATAATGGATATTCTACTTGTTTTTATAAGATTAGCAGAGCCGAGCGTTGGTTAGTTGGTTTTGGTTCAGCGATAGCTACACAATGAGCTATCTGGGTTCTGTTAATTGTGGGGAATCAAACTTCAGATTTTATTAGTGTCCGGAAAGTTACCACTAAACCATCGAGGGACGAACCGAACGTCTAGTGGTTAATGCGCCCGAACTATGAATTCCAGAACTCAGAGTTCTCGTGACATTGCCACAAAAACGCACTCCGCACTTGAGCCGTAGGTATACAATAAGAATGACGATCAAATCCCACTATTCGGTTAGAGTAGGTGTTAGAGTGCTGTTGATTAGCTCTAGTTAGTGAAGATTATGTGCAAATAGCACTTTCTCAAATAAAGATTAACAGCAAAATACAAAAATACAAGTAACAGCCGAACACCAAACTCTAATGGAACCATCCTTTTTACTTATGCTAAAAGTATATTAAAACAGTTGAGAAGGTCAACATTTGGGTGTTCATGAGTCCTTTCAGATCTTTATTATATACTCCTTACACCTTCCCTGCCCACGCCGAACCTTGAAGAAGTGTTTGTTGGCAGTGTTTACAAAGCTCCATATGAAGATTACCTTCAGATGGAATTAATGGTTCTTTCAAAACGTGCTTAAAATAATAGAAAATCATTCCCGAGGTGGTCGACAGGGTGTTTTAGGACCGGTTAGTCTTGTTTTTATTAAATCACGCTTCAGACTGGATTAATAGTGGTTATTGTTAAATCAGTGAATAAATTACAATGTATATTTTGTGAACGACGAGGAGACCTCGGTAACCAAATAATTTCAAACAGTATATTTCCTACCAACCTAATATAAGGTGTTTCCACTTACTTTACTTACTCGTGTATCATTTTATTTTGTTGAATTTCGTGCAAAGCTACAAGAAAGCTATCTGCACTAGCTGTTCCTAATTTAGAAGTGATAGACTAGAGGGAACTCGGCTAGCCAACACAACCGACCGTCAACTATTGGGTTACTCTTTACAAACTAATAGTGAGATTGACGGCCACATTATAATTTCCCACGGCTGAATGGGCGAGGATGTTCGGTGACAGGATTCGATCCCGCGGCCCTACGATTGCAAGTTGATCACTCCAGCAATCATCAGGCCATGCCAAACCTTATCTGGTTTACATAGAATTCTACGTATCACTTACAAATATTGCAACTGGATCGAAGCTCAGTTTTAGATGAATTTATTGCTATTCGTGGTTGAAGTTACTTTTTCGTTTCATTAAGAGTTTCAAGACTGTTTTAAAGACCCTATTTTGAATAAATATATAAACATATATTATTAGTTTAGTATAACGTTTCAAACATTGAAACTAGCTAATAAAATAACCAATAAAGCGATGTGTATTGTGATGACCTACTTAAAGGAGGACAATTAACCGTTGTTCTTTTTCGGTGCAGATTTTTGCACCTATTGCGATAAACTTTGAGAAAGTTTTTATATTGATATTTTTGTTAAATACGTGTTCGGCTTTCAGGAATCGAAATAAAAAAAGTTTTAATAATGAGGATTTATGAGGCAACAAAGTTTGAGGTGCTTTTATATTTTACCATTTTACTTCTCTTGCTTGGGAGTCAATAGCTTTTGAAATTTATTTAAGCATGAAATTATTAAAGAAACGTCAGGCCCCTAGTGGCACTACGGTAAGTCTGAAGGCTTATAACGCTAAAAATCGAGTTTCAATACTTGTGGTGGGCAGAGCACAGATAGCCCATTGTGTAAGGGGTGTTGCAAAATAAATTACACTTTTCCCCCCGAGAGCATAATAACGTAAAATAAGATTTTAATTCAACCAAAAAAGTAATTCCAAGTATCAATATCGCTTGATTGGGCCACCATTGTTCTCACGCACGAGTTTTCATGTATTTGCAAAATGTTTCAGTAATGCAACAAACATGTCTGTTTTTGTGGCTGTCTCTCTGAGCACATCAGCGAGAACACGAATTAAGGTTTCACATTTGTGTCTCTTGCATTCAGGCAAAGTTTCCAACATTTCTTTTGTGCTTTGTTGAACGAAAGCTCCAACTTGAATTCTCGGAGCATGTCTGCGACTAGTTTCTGAGCCATTCCGAAGGCAGCACATGCGACACGAACCTGAGTTCTAGTGAGCATCATGATTCAAAAGTTTCGCAAAAAATGAAATTCAAAGAGTCAAACACCCAAGAGTACGCTGAAATGACGTTTATCACGAGTGATGATATTCGCGGTCCTACCAAGTTCGTCATTACTTCGGGGGAAAAAATGTGATTTATCTTGCAACACCCCTTAGCTTTGTTCTTAACTACAAAAACAAATCAACAAACAAACATCAACAAACGTTTACTGATATTTGATGTTAAAAGTGCATAAGTTAATTATTTTGTGAGTAGCACTTATTTCTAAGCATACTAATCATGGTATAAAGTCTAATTGCGGTCTGGACTCTTTTAAAACGTTCTTATGCATTATACTTACAAGAACATAACTGTAAGAATATCTTGCCTATCATAGTAAAATTTCAAATAACCACTGTATATTAAAATATATATGTATATACTGACATCATACATTGCTTGATTTAGTTAGGTTTAAAGGTTGATAGGATATGAAATATTGTTTAATTTTCTAGTTTCATTTTGACAGTCTGGTTAATTGTAGGGCCGAATGTTAGTTACAAAAATAAAGTAAACCGTCTTTGGCATTTGATTGTTTACAGATTTTCTAAGTAAATAACAATCAATGTTGAAATCTGAATAACTAAATTAATACCTCTTGTTAGAATTGACTACAGACTGTGTCTTAGAGTGAATAGAAATACACGATATTAAACGATGAAGTAACAGAAGAATGGACCACCAAGGCTGTGATTAAGCTAGATTTTCACACAATATATCATAACGTTAAGGTTAAAAGTGGTTAGTGTTAGAGAGATTAATAACGTGCAACAGAAAATTACAAGGACCGATGCTCTAATCGTCCATTAAAAACTCGTTATTCTTTGATGATATATGTTATATGCATCATGAAAATTACTACACAGGGACAAACGGAAGAGTCGTTAATGTTGCTCTACTCTGAATAAAAAAAAATGTGTGTAGTGATAGAGTGAGAAAAAAAAACTAATCTTGACATAAGTATGTACTTGCCGAAGGTTAACTCTCTTTGTTGGAAGCTGTAGGTTAATTCTATTCTATAATGTTTGTCTGAAAACGGTGGCTGCTTGAAAGACGAGCTCAAAGTTATTTTGGTTATGAAGCGCTTAAAGCTGCTAACAATACAGCTGTGAAAATTTCATATTATGGTTACATTTGTAATCATTTTTTTAATTCATTGTTCTTATTTAAATGTGTTGTTCCTTCTGAAATTAAAATTCGTCTAAAATTAAAGCTATATGTATACATATAGGTGTTTCTGAACTTAACACTCCTCTAACAGTGACGAATAACTGAAACACGTGTTTAGGGCTTGAGAATCTGGAATAAAAGAAATATTAAGAATTAAATTATGATATAGCCAGATTTGAGATAATATTTTTCTTATTTGTAACTTACTTTAGAACCAATAACTTATAAACCTTATCAGGAACATGAATTTATTAGCCTTTAAAGAAATAACATTTAATTTTTTGAATTTAATGAACTGTTTCCCCGTCTTTATCAATTTTACGCTTAATGAAGAAGAAAAATCTAACTTTTTTTTTATTCTTTAAATGCCAGCAAACGTTTCAAGACGACTTGAGATAATTAAACCTGGCTTTCTGCTAGGGGGTATTGTTTGTTATGAATTTCGCGCCAAGCTACACGGGTACTATCTGCGCCAGCCGTCCATAATTCAGCAGTGTAAGACTAGAGGGAAGGCAGCTAGTCATCACCACCCACCGCCAACTCTTGGGCTACTCTTTTACCAACGAATAGTGAGATTAACCATAACGTTACAACGCCCCCACGGCTGAAAAGGCGAACATGTTTGATGGGACGGGAATTCGAACCCGCGACCCTCAAATTGCGAGGCGAGCACCCTAACCACCTGGCCATGCCGGGCCACTAGTGGGTAAGAGACTGGTAGAAAGTGTTGTATTTTGACTGTGGAGTGTAGTAGGAATGTAAAAACAAACAAAATACGGATTACATCATCTTAATTTAATGGAAGTTACAGAGGGGAATCAATAACGATTGCAGTTAATATTTGCAATGACTGAACGAGTCATTTACCTATAACTACTTACATTTATACAATAAGTCATTTAACTATAAAAGATGGTGTAATATATTTCATAAAGTGTTCAAAGTAGAAGTTATTTCTATTTTTTTATGTGGCGATAGAAAGCAATTCATCATTCGCTGTTTTGTAACACTTAGCAAGAGAATCTGCTTCTATAACAAGAGTCATATTATTAGCATAAAGATACCAATTATCTTTTGAACGTACAGATATTAAATCGTTACAATAAATAGGAGAAAGCCAATGATTGATCCTTGAGGAACTCCATAATGAATATTACTGAAATTAGATTTCATACCCTTAATTGAAGTAAAATATTGCTCATGTTATAAATAGGATTTTAAGATGTCATACATTTTACCTCGTAGACCATAATAATTATATTTGTTTGTTTTTGAATTTTCCGCAAAGCTACACGAGGGCTATCTGCGCTAACCGTCCCTAATTTAGCAGTGTAATACTAGAGGGAAGGCAGCTAGTCATCACCATCCACCGCCAACTCTTGGGCTACTCTTTTACCAACGAATAGTGGGATTGACCGTCACATTATAACGCCTCCACGGCTGAAAGGGCGAGCATGTTTGGTGGGATGGGGATGCGACCTGTAGATTGCGAGTCGAGCGTCCTAACCACCTGGCCATGCCGGGCCTATGATTATATTTAAAAATAATTGTATCATTGACGCTATCAAATGCCTTGGCAATGTCTAGGGCATAAACTAAAACAGATTCGTTGACTTCATAAGCCTTGATAATCTTTGTTGTAACTTTCAGTTGATTTGTACTTACTGAATCCAAATTGTGAATTATTTAAAACATTATTATTTTGTAAAAAACAACAACAATAATTCTATTATAAAGTATACGTTCAAAAACACGTGCAAATGCTGATAAAAGAGATATCGGTCGATAATTTTCCACATTATCTTCATCACCACCCTTGTAAATGGGTACGATCTTAGTAACTTGAAGCATCTTGAGAAAGTCTCCTGTATTACATATTTTATCTACAAGTACAGTTAAGGTTCAATTATTGGTTCATTAGCCGATTTCATCACCGAAGGTAGAACATCATCCCAACCAGATAAAGAAGAATTTGAAAGTCCACCAATTTCTGTACGAATCTCTGTCGTGGTTGTAGGTGCAAGATAAATGGATTGAACTATTGATTTATCTTGACACTTGACGTTAGTCGGAATGACACTCTGCATAGTAAAATAATCGTTAAAACTGTTGACAATATTTTAAGGATCTGTAACAAGATCACCCGCCTTATTACAAGTTCATGAGATTTTGCTTGTACTTTCTTTATTCCTACCTAGTTCGCCATATGTCACGAGATTCCTCATTTTGAAACATTTATCAAAATATTTGGCCTTATGGTCAGACACTTGATGGTGAACAAGCATCTTAAGCTCCAAGTATTTATTTTTGATACAGAGATTACCTGTTTGTTTAAAACGACGATAAAGTCTTTGTCTTACGTAATAATGTCATCGTTATCCAAGGTGAATATCTTGCATTATATAATTTTACAGCTTCAACAAAATGGTTAACCTTAGATTAACCTTGCTACTCATTATCTAGTATATTAGTTGACACCTTTTTACCCTAGTTAACCTTAGGTTAACCTTGCTACTCATTATCTAGCATATTAGTTGACACCTTTTTACCCTAGTTAACCTTAGGTTAACCTTGCTACTCATTATCTAGCATATTAGTTGACATCTTTTTACCCTAGTTAACCTTGCTACTCATTATCTAGCATATTAGTTGACCCTGGTTTGGATTAAATCTGGGTTGAAAAAAATATCTAACTATTGATCCTTCTGGCCAAATGTCAGGAGAAAAAAACGTTGTAGCTATTTCAGTTGACCATTCTATTTCAACACAGAATGAAGTTGACCTAGTCCTTCTTTTTGAAGTTAGCCGTTCATAAGTTTTTGCACAGAAACCATTACATTCAACGAAAGATTCGATATCTTTTATTATAGTACCTAATGCACAACATAATTATTCTTCATTAAGCTCTTTCTTATTTATTTTTATTATTTTCCACTCTTCCAATCGTACTCCCCATTACAATTTGAAAAAAATAAATAAATAAAATTCAGCCATTGTTGAAGATGTAAGGTTTTTACTTATATTTCACTTTCATGTTTATTTAATCTCATTACTTGATTTTTCTCTAGTTTGGCTTATATAAACTTACCATATAATATTATATAAACCGTGTTCTTCATCATTTGTTTGGTTCTTTTAAAGGTCTTAAAAAATTTTCAATTTTATTTTATGAAATAAAACCAACTTTATTACACCAATGTCCAAACGGTTTTTCTAGTTGTTCAGAAGTACTTGCAAAGTAAAGTACACTAATAACGCTTTTTCATTCATATTTCAAAGTCCTATAAACTAAAATTGGTTCATTTCCTAGCGACCGATTATAAAAACAACTTCTCATTACTTAAATATCTCATGTTAAGAACAATTTGTTCCCAAATGTGTCAGTGGTAAGTTTACACATTTACAACGCTAGAATCCAGGATTTGGTACCCATGATGGAGATCGAGAGATCAGATAGTCTACTATGTCGCTTTGCATTAAAAAACAAACAAGTATAATTCATTTTAATGCACGTTGCACTGTTTATGTCTTAAACCGTAACAAGTAACTTTCATAAGTATAATAAAACATTGAATGAAAAACATATGAGCCAATTAATCTTGATGACGGTGACTTAAAGGACTATTAAATTTATGATTATATTGATTATTATATGATTATATGAATTATTATATGATTATATTAATTATTATATGATTATATTAGTTATTATATGATTATATTGATTATTATATGATTATATTAGTTATTATATGATTATATTGATTACTAAAAAACATCTCAAAAAGTTAATTTATATTCATCATCAGCTTGCTTAGTGAATTTAACTCCTTCATTTTTCTCATTCATATACTTCAAAAATCCATTAACATTCTTTGTCTCCACACCATGAAAGTATCAATAAAAAACCCAATGAGTTTTAAAATAGATTATTTAATTTAGTTGTTCCAAAAACATCCATAAACATATCACTTTAAACAGGAGATAAAGAGATCCCATTGCTGAACTACTAACTTGTTGATAAAATGTTCTGTAATTTTTAAAACATTTTCCAAGGCAAACTAATTCTTCATTAAGATCTGAAATGAGAGTCTTAATTTTTCCACTTCAATATCTTTAAAACTTTTTAGAAAAGCATCAGATTTTTTTAATCGCGTATCAACGTTCTAGAATACTTCAATGATACAGTTCCTTTACTAACAATGATGCTAAAAATGTTTTGATAAACCAAGATGCATAATAGGTTTATAAGGAACTAGCAGAGTACCTAGCATTGCTCTGATGAAAATGGCTTTAAATATCGTGAGTCTTTTCAGTAAATCAATTATATTAATAGTGATTGTTTGAAAAAAAATCAAAATGATTTTTTTACCAAACTAAATACTTTAATTAAAATCATTAAAATTAACAATGTACAAAAAGACATTTGTTAAAGCTATTTTACTCAAAGCAAAACCGGGTACATTGCTTCTGCTTCTTGCATGTCCTTTGCATGACATTTCAAGTTTCCAAAATAAAATTCCCTACCTTTTGGTGTCCTGAATCCTGCTGTGTAGTCTGACTTTATCATCGTTCCATTTAATGCAAAATTGATCTATTTTTTTCTCGTTATAACACAACGTAAATGAAAATTTGCCAATACCAAACGTTTTTGTAAAGTTATCGTATAGCTGATTCTTGTGAGTACACACAAGCAAAGCAAAAGATATGGCTGAAGCAAGCCTATTTAGTTGAGGGAGTGTGCGCAAATTTTAGATAGAAAGCACCAGCCTTTTTCAGTTAAGGGAAGTCATAGAGTTGGCATGTAGGTGTAGAAGAAAGATAGAGGGAAGAAAAGAGCAGAAATGAAAGCTCCACGAAGTTTTTAAGTCGTTTTAACCCATAATTGATTATGGATAAAATGATTAGAAGAAGTCCTCACATAGAGAAGAAACGTGAATGATAGCCCTTTTGATCAAACATTGCCCAAATAATGCGGCCTTATCAATTTGAGACACCAATTGATCATCCTGTCTGCCAAAAACTGCTAAATTGATCACTTTGGTCTGAATTTGCGGCCTCAAAACGGCCTCTGAGGTCGTGGCCACATAGCCTAAGTTACTTCCTGCACAAAGTTGTATCAATACCCCGAGTTAGGAGTTTGAAACTTTAAAGATGTGACCGAGCTTAAGGAACAGACCCACAGATAGAGAGAGAGACATTCATGCTTACATATATGGATAGTTATTAGGTTTATTAATTTTTGGTAATATATATATTGCTAGGAATACAAATATATATATATATATATATTTCACTATCGGTTTCATCTTTAAAATTTTAAACAACAAATTTTAGCTTATTTAAAACAATACCAAACTAATCTTTTTTAAGAACATTATAGGCTTTGACTTTTAATAACTTCGAAATACTTTCTTGACATGTACGATATCAGTTACTACGCTTTGATTATCTTTGTCGGTTTTGTAAATTCTGGTGTTCCGATTGTCACTTAATTCCTTTAAAATCGTTTAGATTTTTTTCATTATTTGTCTTTTTTTTGTATAACCTTGATGCCTTGCGAAATATTCACTTTTATGCTAGTTCTATTGTTCGCATTACATTTCTCTGACAAAGTACCTATGACGTGAATTCAGTTTGTTTTGTAACTTATAAGAAAAAATTTAAAGTAATTGATATAATTTCCTTCTGCTCTGAAATTGATTCAAATCGTGATAAACTCTTTATAGAAGAATTAAGCTCGAAAGGTTTAAACTCTTTATGTATTTTATTCGTTAATCCATTAAGCTTTACCTTCAAGTTTTTTTCATGTGCCATTTTTTCGAAAGTTTATCTCAAGAAACTGAATCAAATAAATTACATTATCTTGCATTTGTAGAATTTGAAGATGTAAATGTAATTCTATTTACACAATTTCACATGTTTATCCTTGATAACCGCTCTAAGTATACTTTGTTCACACTCTCTTATTGTGTACAGTACAATTCACTTTAACAGAAATCGTACCATTCTGTTTGTATTAATATTTTTTATGTTTAAAAGCGTTGTTTGTTTCTGTTCTTTAAAATAACTTATAATACACACACAGCCATATATATATTGCTCCCTATCTATTATACGAAAATTAACTGCACCACAGTACAGCCACATGCAGCTAGTTTACAGTGTGACTACCTGTCATCCAACGAGACAGTGGTACATCAACATAGTCCCTAAAAGTATAAGATTTAGTTGTACACTTAGGAGTAAGGATACTTCCTTAGGTTTGCTTTTTAGGGGTGAATCTGGTTTGAGTTTGGCTTAAGTGACAGCTCTTTTCGTTACCTTATTTTGTTTACAAGACATATATTTTAAACCATATGTTCTGGAATTTTTCACTGGCATACAATGAAATGTTTTTGACGATTATTTGAAAACAATGAACAAGGCATGCTTTTAAGCAACGTACCCATGTACAAGTTACGTTTTTTATCTTTTCCTCACTGCAGCCTGTAAAAAAATCCACATACTAAAAGCAACTCAAATGATGGTAAATACTAAATAAATGAAAAATTAATTAAAATTATGTTTTAACGTTGTTGATATCATATTAAATTGTCTAAAATAGATAGATATAAGTGATACAAGGCTAGCCCCTCAATATATCTGTTTTCTTGTACAGAGACGTCACGATGTTTGACTGTATTTTTGGTCTAACTTGTGAAATATAAATGGTTAAAATATCTTGCACAATAGATCATTATTAAAAATAGATCATATAACTTGCGAATTTGTTTTTGTAAATTTAGGATAACGGTGTAATGTTTTAGGAATGAATGGGTATTCGATAACATCAAGGAAATTTACTAAACGTAAAAAGAGTAACTTGAAGTAATTAACAATGTATAACTATTCACTCAAAGCATTTTTGTATATAAAATTCTGTTAATTAAGTAGATGTGAAATTTGACTAATTTTTTGAGCGTCAAATTGCTTAACCAGTTCTGCCCTTGGTGAAAGCCAGACAGATCCGGTGAAAGTCTACAAGTAAAAGTCAACCCTCAGTCCATAATGTACTTTGTTTTTGAAGCTATTGTAAAGAATTTTAAATGTTTTACCTTAAACGTTTTGCAGGTTATTTTAAGGAGACTGCACTCCTACGTGTTTTTTCTTTTGAAAACATAGAAAACACGAACAAATTGGCTAAAAATTAGCAAAGTCTCTGCGAGAATTTTAAGTGGCTTCATTTTCCAAGAAAATTGTTGCAAAAAGGGGGGGGAGTGGAAGGGAAGTGTGGAGGTGTAGAAGTCGAATCGCGTAACTTGGCAGAAATGACAAAGCAGTTGCATCATTTCTTGTTCAAAGCAGCCCATTTCACAGTAAAGATATGGTCAACTATAGCAGCGACAAATCTACAACCACAATTAAATGAAATTCAAAACTATTGTAACAAATGGAGAATCAAGATAAACGCCCTTATAACACAAATCATATTATTCACAAAATCAAAAACGAAGAGCGTTTAAAGATCACCCAGAAACGGAACTCTTCTCCAGGTGGCCACATCACTTAACATTCCTGGGTCTAATCTACAACTCTAAATTAAAATGGACTAAACATATAAATGAAATTACTAATAAAATCTGGCAAAGAGCGAATCATACACGACGACTGACTGGCAACAATAGGGGCGCAACGACAGAAAACATACTTAAGATATATATAAAACCTACATACGCCCAGTGGCAGAGTATGTCTACCCATCATGATTAAATGTAACCAAATCACATGTAAATAAGCTACGAAAAGTACAAAATTCAATAATCTCTAAAGCATACGGAGTTCCTAGATGTACAAACACAACATTTTTACATAATTACGCGAGGATGCCCATGTTGTCAGATAGATTTCAAATTCGATCAATAGATTATTTTCGCAAAAATCTTAAGAAAAATTAATCATTATGAAAGTTGAAAAACTTTATTATACATCATAATAATAGACCTAAGTACCTCTCACCACTAAATCTAGTAAACTCCTTATATAATATATGGCCATCTACGACTGGACAAACCGGTAGCTAGTTATAGTGTTAATTTCATTTTAAAAGGGTTTATTTATGTGAAAATATGATTAATTATATATGTTTCCAACTGATATATATGGAACTGTTGATGTGAACAAAAGAAGAAGAAGAAGAGAAGTTTATACCATTGCTACGCGCATGCAGTGACTGCATGATGTAAAAACGGATTTTCCTAGCTACCGATTGTTTGTTTGTTAGTTTTTGAATTTCGTGCAAAGCTACACGAGGGCTATCTGCGCTAGCCGTCCCTAATTTAGCAGTGTAAGACTAGAGGGAAGGCAGCTACTCATCACCATCCACCACCAACTCTTGGGCTACTCTTTTACCAACGAATAGTGGGATTGACCGTGACATTATAACGCCCCCACGGCTGAAAGGGCGAGCATGTTTGGTGTGACGGGGATTCGAACCCGCGACCCGCAGATTGCGAGTCGAGCTCCCTAACCAGATAAATGTGTATGAGTGCTACTCAAAGTCCTGTAAATGACGAATACATCTGTATTTGAAGATTCAATGCAAAAACCTTGAAAATGATTCTTGGTGGAAAGTCAAGTAACAGGGCAGGTCAACTATAATAATACAGAGTACAACAACATATAATGTATTTTATGCGTAAATTATTTTGTGATTCTTTTTTTTAGAAAAGGCTTAAATTGACTATTTGAGATCATTCGAAGCTAGTCTAGAAAAAAAAAAGAATTAATGTAGTAGGTATTTTTCCATAAGCGGTAATATTTCTTAGGCCTAAGATATATATATTTTACATCAGATTTATGTGTACCTTTCTTTTTTTAGCCCGGCATGGCCAGGTGGTTATGGGTGGTCGACTCACAATCCGAGGGTCGCTGGTTCGAATCCCCGTCACACCAAACATGCTCGCCCTTTCAGCCGTGGGGGCGTTATAAAGTGACGGTCAATCCCACTATTCGTTGGTAAAAGAGTAGCCCAAGAGTTGGCGGTGGGTGGTGATGACTAGCTGCCTTCCCTCTAGTCTTACACTGCTAAATTAGGGACGGCTAGCACAGATAGCCCTCGTGTAGCTTTGCGCGAAATTCAAAAACAAACAAACAAACCTTTCTTTTTATCTCTTTTCATGCATTAGAATAATTATTTGTTTATTATGATTGGAATGTTAGTACAGTTTATTATACAGGACAGTTTCATACAATACACAATTATTGCGTGCAGAAAAACCACACTAAAAAAAGAATCGACAATGAACATGTACGTTTCCACTCTGTTAACGTTTCTAAATAACGTATTATACATTGATTGTGATGATTAGAACAAACAAACACACCAAGTGAAGAAATACCAGCACGTACGTTTCTACTCTGTTAGCGATTCTAAGTAACGTATTATACATTGATTGCGATGATTAGAACAAACAAACACACCAAGTGAAGAAATACCAGCACGTACGTTTCTACTCTGTTAACGATTCTAAGTAACGCATTGCACATTGATTGCGATGGTTAGAACAAACAAACACACCAAGTGAAGAAATACCAGCACGTACGTTTTCACCCCGTTAAGATATAAAGAACTTCTTTCTTTAAACAACATTAATACCACAATGAAAAATCATGAGATAAATATTCGATGTTGGGCAATTAAGATAAGAAAATAAAAATACAACTAAATATTCACCGTTCGTACTCATTAGAGAGGAACATAATTCCTGCATTTGTAGAAAATGTATACTCTTTAAACCTTTATATCTCCCCCACACTTTTATTTAATTACGATAGATACTACATTCAAAAACGGAAATATTAGTAGACAGTGAGTTTGAATAATTGTAGAAAGTGTGATGTATGGTTGTTGCAAACATGAAACTGTTAAGAGTGGTATCGTTAATTATTTATACATCATAACATCTACAAATAATAATTCATCTCATTTTTACACTACTCTCACCTTAGCAATATATTGATTGCTCTGCAAACATTATCTAAGTCATGCATAGGCACAGAACTCAAATGGTAGATACCAAAGCGTAGTAATATCTATAATATTGCGTGATGTTTTCCATATACAGACTTTCAAAAAAATATATATATTGTGTAATTAAAAAAAGAAGAATATTACATAATAAGGAAGAATAGCGTGAATTTTACACAATATATCCAAAACTTAGATGAAAAATAATTATATTTTAGAACATGAAAAAAAGAAGAAACAACGCAACCACAAAATAGATATGTATTACCTAGATACACACCATAAGGTGGGTAGTTATGCATTGTGCCCTGATTTTTGAAGTACTGGCGGAAGTAAGACCCAAAGTGCATTGGGAATACACCGTCTATCCAGTTTAACCTCAGTTTCGCAGGCCTCACATTCTTAAAACAAGAAAAAAAAAAAAAAAGAAGAAGAAGAAGAACAGATGTGAGTGCTCTTGCCCACAGCGTCCCACATGGTTATCACCTGGGTATATTTTTTCTCTCTAAATATATATATTTTTTACTTTAAGCAGAGTAAAATACGCTTGACTTATTGAGCAAACGTTATCAAAATGGCTTTTCATCTAATAGTTGAGAAAAAACACCGGCGCACTCTGGTGTCACAACCTTGTGGCAAAGCTCCCGAATAAATCACACGTTATGATGGTGAACAATAAGACAAGTCGTAAGTAAGTATTCTGGACCATAGTTTTGAATTTTTATAGCTATAGTTATGATTTCCTTCACTCACGCGACAACTATCCTTCTTTTGCTCACCTACTAGGTGAGAAACAATATTGATCAAGAATGCTGATCGGTTACAAAAAAAGTAACCAAGTGTGGTTATTCACCGTTGAGTTATATAAACTTTTTAGGTCTACAATAAATTGTATAAACATTTATATTTGATAACACATTGTTGTATTTCCGGAGCACTTTAGTAAGAAAACATATTCTCTTGCTAAGTGAAAGATAACCCACAAATCAATAAGTTATTTCACGTGAATACTTTCTGTATGATACGGTTGAAGTTTCATCATAGGAAAAAAAATGATAATAGAAATAATAAAATGTTTCGACAGCAACTCATTAATTTTTTACTATTTTTTCTTAACATTTTCACCCATTTATACTATTTTTGAGAATAATGAAAAACTAGTAATACATAGCACAAAATATTTTATCTTATGTATGATTTTAAGACATTAGGCTTAAATAATGGTACATATATATTTTTATATCCAAATTAATGAATAACAACTTTTCAAATAGGTTCGACGACAAGATAAGGCAGGGTTCAATTCGTGTTAAAGCTTATATTGTTATTTATCATTTTGTATAGTTTGGTTGATTTTGTTTGTTTGTAAGGAGTGTCAAGAGAAAAGCGAATCTGCTTGAACGTGTCTCGAAATTCGACGTCTAGGTTCAATGGAAAATGTTTGTGAAGATTGATAAGATGTGTGGTCTCAAATTGACCTCGTTGTTTTTTGTGAAGAAATTTGATATAATGGAGATTGCGGGCTATTCTACTATTTTCGTATTTCTAATTTTTTTTCTTTGCGTATTCTTCACAGATAAGCAAATAAGTGACCAAACATAGCCAACCCAATACCCTCAGGTTTATTTCACACCCAGAGAACTTTGTTTGCGATAAGTCTCTTCGTATAACGCCTAAACATTATTACAATGTTTGTCGTATCCCAGTCAGTCTAAAGAACCTTATTACTAGGCGAAAGGCCTCGTCGGTACTGGATATGTCAGAAGTCGTGTGGTTGACATATTATAGCATAGTATCCTTTGCTTTCGCTCATGGATTCTTAGAACTATATGCTCAACCAGGAAAAAACAAAAAAATGACTAACCTTGTCAGAAATGGCAATTCTTTAAACATATTAAGCTTCAGTGGAAATATTCAATTAAATCAAAACAGCTGGTTTTTATTGGCGTAGTTAAGCAGTGACGTCTCTATTCATTTCTTCGATTGGTTGTTCTTCTTCGATAACATTTGAATGACTTAAACCTTAAATACATTCTGAGCGTTTTCTTCTTGTTATTTCATTTTCGCAAGATAATTAAATGGAACTGCAATTTTCTTTGCTATTATTTTCTGAAGAGGCCTGGAATTGCTTGGTAGTTAGATTACTAGACTCGCAATGTGTGGGTCGAGAGTTCGAAGCCATCATCGAACATGCTCGCAGCTTCAGCCGTGGGGATGTTATAACATGACGGTCAGTCCCACTTTTCGATGAATGAAGAGTAGATCAAGAATTTGCAGTGGGTGATGCTGACTAATTGCCTTCTCTCTAGGTTATAATTTCAAAATTAGGAACGGCTAGTTCAGATAAACCTCGAGTAGATTTGTGCGAAATAAAAAACAACAACAACTTTTATTTGAAATTATTTATTTTATTAATTACATCACGAATCTTAATATCAATTTTTGCACTTTCTTGTTGTGCGTCCTTCGAAGTTCGAAGAAGACCACGACATCATTTGGTCTATCTGTGGATACGGAGATGGCTCAGGAGTCC
>NW_013667478.1:221411-225736 GCF_000517525.1 Limulus polyphemus
TCCAGCTTGGTGATTAGTCTGAGCCTTCTCCGCTCCCACACACTGCGACGGAGTCTCCGAAAGCAGAGCTCGCACGTGCGATCCGGTGGTCAACTTCTATGTCGATGTTAGCGTCCATCGAGAGCGTGCTTCCAAGATAGCGAAAACTCTCAACCGTCTCCAGGTTCACACCGTCAATGGATAATTCTGGATCAACTAGAGATCGAAAAGGAGCGGGCTGAAGCACAACCTTCGTCTTGGAGGTGTTAATTGTAAGACTGCACTTTCTAATGGCTTAATAAATAACAGAGACATTTTCATTAAATCAAAATTTGAATCAGTTGGTCTGTTATTATGATATTCCTGTTAATTTACAAAGAGTTTACTCTCCCTGCTAGAAAAGAAAAGGATGAATTTATTCAATTTTATTTATTGCTTTGATTTTTACGTCTTATCATTCGTTATTTGATTCGTAACAAACAAGACTTTTCCTGAATTTGGGGAAGAAAAGACTAAAAGCGGACTCTAATCACTTCTTAGCTTGATTTTGACGAGAAGCTAATGTGTATAAAGAACGGGTACAGAATTCACTTTCTTATAAATATCTGTCTTCTTCTAAAATTTCAGAAAACACCAAGCACAGAGAGAAATTATTTCAGAAACACCAAGCACAGAGAGAAATTATTTCAGGAAACACCAAGCACAGAGAGAAATTATTTCACGAAACACCAAGCACAGAGAGAAATTATTTCAGAAACACCAAGCACAGAGAGAAATTATTTCAGGAAACACCAAGCACAGAGAGAAATTATTTCACGAAACACCAAGCACAGAAAGAGAAATTATTTCAGAAAACACCAAGCACAGAGAGAAATTATTTCAGAAAACACCAAGCACAGAGAGAAATTATTTCAGGAAACACCAAGCACAGAGAGAGAAATTATTTCAGGAAACACCAAGCACAGAGAGAAATTATTTCAGGAAACACCAAGCACACAGAGAGAAATTATTTCAAATATTACTTTCAAAAATGTTTCTGAAACTCTAACTATTTACATTGTAGTTATAATATACAGGCTGTGAAGAACAGTTTATGAGCAATTCGTTATAGAACGATACAAACGTGATTCACACGTATATGTTGGAGAACATCGGGAAACGGGGCAATCAACCCAGTTCAATTTGATAATGTGTAAAGAGCATTACTACTTTGAATTCTAATATAAATCTTCATAAAACTATTCTGTAGAGTACCTTAATCTTTTACTATTTACAACGTAAATATACATCTAGAGTTACTGATTGTTTAATAATTTGAAAATTATATGTTGAAATTTAACTGGTTGTTTGATGATTTGAAAATTATCTATCTACATTCCTGTTCTCTACAAGTCGAAAAGGTTATAAAGGACTTGTCTTTCGAGTACTGAGTAGTTCTTTTTGTTTTGCAGAGCACCAGAGCAAGGTCGTCCATAGTGATGTCTTTTTAATAATGTAAGATTATATATAGTGTCTCTAGAATGACATTGTTCAAGGTTAAAGAAAACGCATGCATTAATAAAGGTTGATTAAATTATATTGTTCTGAACTGATATCACGTTATTTGAAATATGATTACGTAATTTCGTCAGTTGAGCACAAAAAGTGTAGAGTTTCACGAGTTGAATTATTAAAATAATGTCGGATGTAAATATGTATTCTACTTTCGAACATAAAAAATGTGCATATTAAATGCGCGGCCTATTATAAGTCGTATATGTCAATATATAATTCAGTCTCAAGTAATTAACCTTATTTATGATACATACATTTGCATTTGGATTTCGGAGAACATGATTATGTAAACTTGAGTAAGGAAGTGAATTGTGCTGATATAATAATAAATTGCAAACAACGATTTATAGCATGTGCTTATATATCATTGTTTGCTAACTTATGATTGTAGAAATACAAAACTACTCAGAATTTTGTTTCCTGGAACTTATTTTTTCAACGCAAAATAAAACAGTCTTGCATTTAATCCTAGGTAATTCGTTAAACTGTATCATGAAAACCATACGATTATTGTGCAGTGCCGAGTTAATATTTGTTTTGTTTTCGTTGAATTCCGCGCACATCTACTCGAGGGTTATCTGCGTTAATTGCTCTAATTCTGAAGCAATAGACTAACGAAAAGGCAGCTAATCAACACCATTTACTGCCACTCTTGAGCTACTCTTTACCAACAAACAGTGAGATTTACCGTCACGTTATAATGCCCCACTGCAGAAAGGGCGAAAATGTTCGGTGAGAGAATTCAATCCCGCGACCAGCAGATTGCGAGTCGTGCCTTCACCACTAGGCTATGCCAGACCCACGCTGAGTTGAAAACCATGTGTACATAGTGTTTGTGCACTGTTGTACTGATAATTAGGCCTTTGTAACAGGGTTGCCTATATTTGCCTCATGTTTTTTCTTTACTTCTTTTTAATTATATTTAATAATATATAAACGAAGCGAACTTTTGTCTAACTACATTTCCACTGCCCACTTGCTGCCGTCTATAATGATATTGTGATTCGAACACGTAACCATTGGGTTAAGCTTCGATGCTTGATTTGTGTAAAACTGTGGTTTTTAGACTGTTTTGTTCCGAACTACCTGGCTCAAAGGATTTCTGGCTAAGTGGATGAGGAATGTTTCGTTTCTTTAGATGTGTCTTTTCAACTATTGTTCTGGCATGTTTCCACTGTGTTTCTGTCATTTATAGTTTTTCCTTTATGAAAGAAGGTCTACTTTCCGAAGTCGCTCGGATATTGGGCTTCTTTGGTGATTTTTACTGTATTTGGTAGTTGCCTTCTCGAACATGTAATGCAACTTCTGAGCAGTTGGTGATATAATGATAATCATGCCCGTGGTTAACACTTTCACACATATTGTGCGACGCTATATATACAAACATTTAAATGAATAAAACAAGCCCAACAAAAAATTAAATAAACTAAAGACACTGCATAAATTAAAAGGACTTGACTATTTAAGTATTGTTTAGAGCAGTACATGTGAGACATCGTTTGCTATTACATCTTATGACATTAGTAGCAATATAATTACTAACTTTAGCTCGCTAGGCTAAATTATAGTTGAGCCAATTTGTTTATTAGTTAAGGCAATGACACTTAACTGCATAAAAATTGAACAATGTAATGGAAAAGCACGACATATTCAGCAATAAATCACATTCATTAAATTATATGTGTAGAAAATTTTATATTGAACTTCTTATAAAAGAAACATTATACATAAAAGCTTCTATCCCGTCCCTGAATAGCACAGTCTTCACTGTATTTAAACCTATTTTAATTATTTCACTTGTGCCTCAATTTTCATTTTCTCGTGTTGTATTTGTATATTCGATTTGTTTATTTCTTATGTATATATTTCTGTTGTAATTACAAATATTGTTTTTGTTTGTTTTATAACCCTAGATTACTGATGATGGAATTATGACGATTCCGAAACGTTTCATAAATGCTTCCTGTCATTCCGTTTGTGCTTTGTTTTATCATTAAGTTACTTTTCTGAAAAATTAGTCGATTCTAATATAGTTATTTTAACGGAAGTAAAAGGGTGAATTCTAAAATGCTTTAATTCTATGGAATTCAATAAATTGTTTCTAATTTGAGATCTATGCAAGTTTATACGTGTATGTAATGAATTTGAAGTTTGACCCACATATTTCATATTACATTTAGTACAAGTTAATAGATAAACTACATGATTTATTTTGCAGACTGAATTTCTATGAATAATAGGATGAAAAGTTTGTTTGGCTGTTGAAAAAATTTTAAAGTTTGAGAGAGAGAAATCGGATGTCTTCTTTCTGTATTGTGTTGATAGATAGCGGAATTTGGAGGGTTTGTAACCTTTCTTCCAGTTTTTATAGATATGCCCATGTGTTCATATGCTCGTAATTTAAGATGAAGTTTGGTTTCACCAATATAGGAGGCCTTACAGTCTCCGCAGGTGTATAAGTAAACGAGATGTGAACAATGGTCAGTCGACAAACGATATTTGTAGCGGAAAAAATTGTTTAGTCTAAAGTTGGGTTTCATAACAACTTTCAGGTCAATTTGAGGATATTAAGTGTTACATAACTTTTTCAACTGTTTCGTGATAAGGGAGGTCTGTGTTCCGAGATATAGACGAAGTGTTTGTTTGTTTGTTCTTTAATTTCGCGCAAAGCTACACGAGGGCTATCTGCGCTAGCCTTCCCTAATTTAGCAGTGTAAGACTAGAGGGGAGGCAGCTAATCCTCGCCACCCACCGCCAACTCTTGGGCTACTCTTTGACCGTCACTTTATAAC
>NW_013667479.1:0-1580 GCF_000517525.1 Limulus polyphemus
TAGTTGGGTATTAACTCCATGTCTTAAGTCAACATTGTGATTTTCTGTCGTACGTTAAACCTCAGGAGTAGTAAAGATGGATGTATGAACGTCTTGAGATGTGCATACATTTATTTGTTGGGTATTAACTCCATGTCTTAAGTCAACATTGTGATTTTCTGTCGTACGTTAAACCTCAGGAGTAGTAAAGATGGATGTATGAACGTCTTGAGATGTGCATACATTTATTTTGTCGGGTGTAACCAGTAGATGCAAGTAAGAGTAGCCAGCAGGTGCAAGTAAGAAAATAAATGTTGATGCTTTGAAGTTTTCACATAATTTTTACTTTAAGAAACTTAAATAGTCGTGCTTTCAGTTCTCCTTTAACGATGTACGAATTCAACAACATTGAACATTACTTTAGGATTTTATTTTACCAACGCGAGATATCTTTGTAATATATATTTAAAATTAAAACACAAAATCCCTAAGTTTTGCTTAAGAGAATAATATGTTTTTTTTTATGTTTAGATTTTGAGTACGTTGAAATAAGAAGTAGGATTACGAAACATATCAGTAATAAACAAAAGTTGTTTGAAAATTTTGGGAACCTTTTTTGAAACTTTAGAAGCAGTAATGGAGGCCTAAGAAGGGAGGGGCTTTCTGCATTCTTAATGAGTTCCGATTCATCGTTCGATCGATAAAATACCACGCGCGTCCCAGCCCTATTGCACGTGATATGGGAATCGCAATATTGACTTGAGTTTCTGTATATACACACATAACTATATTGTCGATAGTTGGAAGGTTACTGTTAATAAGTCTGCATATTTTCTCAAGTGTAGAGTAAGAAGGAAAGGCTGGGTTACGAATGTTATATAGCATTAAGAATGCATAGATACAGGGCAAGAAAATTAGCAAATACATTTCAAAACGAAGGAACCATTTTATTCATGTTTGAACTAATAAAAAGGTTCTATAGCAGTTATTTCAAGGAAACTGTGCATTGGTTTGGTTAATGGAACATTTATACGTATAATAGGTTTTCTTGTATTACAGTTACTCATATATCTTCCTGATGACATAACGGAATGTCAAAGTCAAAGTAGTCGACTTGAAACAAGGTAATTTCCATGTGTGAAACCGGTTAGTAAGTGTATTATGTGATTGTTGGTTATACGTTTTTTTACAAAATGAGTGCTATTAAATGATTAAAACATTATATTAATTAAAGTTTCGAACAAAGCACTTCAGGAAAAATAACCAGAGCTCATCAGAATCAGCACCAATATTTCAACTACAGTTTATATGTCGACGTGGTTTGAGATTTTACCGAATTTTAATATATATAAAGAGCTTTTGATGCATTTGATAAATAATACATCCTTTAACGGACGGAGCATAGAATGATAAATAATACATCCTTTAACGGTGCATAGAATGATAAATAATACATCCTTTAACGGTGCATAGAATGATAAATAATACATCCTTTAACGGAGCATAGAATGATAAATAATACATCATTTAACGGAGCATAGAATGATAAATAATACATCATTTAACGGAGCATAGAATGATAAATAACACATCCTTTAACG
>NW_013667479.1:2458-3251 GCF_000517525.1 Limulus polyphemus
GAGCATAGAATGATAAATAATACATCCTTTAACGGAGCATAGAATGATAAATAATACATCCTTTAACGAACTTACTTAACTTGTTTCATCCGCGATCGTGCTCACCCTGGAAGACATGGCAACACACTATTGCCCGACGGCGAAATCATTCACATTTTTACAACGTTTCACAGATCTATATGAACTTCAGTTTCCAAGACTACAGAAGACCACGAATGGCGATTTGAGAAGTAAGGAAAATCATGAGCACCAGTTTCAGTCTTATGATTCATAAAAATGATGCCATGAGCTTAGATATGTGATTTAGTGCTTCGATTTGGTGATCATTTCGTGAAGTATAACTTTCTTAATTATATGAGAAACCTGCGGCAACCAGAAAGACCAAAGAAGAGTTTTTTTTTTCCAAATTCTCTGTACCATGTTATAGCTTCATTATCATCTTGTGACCGGCAGCACATCATTCGTTTCTTTTAGAAGACATTCAAATACTCACAGACCTAATCCAATACAGAGGATGACTACGTTAACGATTTTGGAGCCTATCCTCATTGTTACATTGCGAAAAGCTTCTTTATAAGGTTATCATGCCCAAAAAAACACCATGCCTCTCTTTAGCTTTCTATATTCTGTCATGTATTAGAATTTCAAATGGTCTGAAACTGAGTTAACTGATAAATTTAAATTTAGTAGTTAAATTATACTTTGGATTTAGCATTTAAATATATGCCGATATATATATATAGTCAGTTTATGATATTTGACAACAAGATTGATACACACACAGTTTTCTTTT
>NW_013667479.1:4251-10046 GCF_000517525.1 Limulus polyphemus
GTTGTTTATCGGCCACACACGTCGAGTTTTCCACGACGAATTTATATAATGTTTTCGTAAAAATACTAATGTCCGAAGAGAATCCACCGAAGTTAAATGATTTGTAATGTTCGAACTTTGTATAGATTCCTGGTCAAATATCTGAAGTTTTCCGATTGATAAACGTTATAATAATCACAGTTATAGTTTCCAAAATTTATAACACACTGACTATAGCGAACAAATAGTAGATACTCTCTTTTTCGGCGCGTCGAGTTGGTTATATTTATAGGCGTGTGGAAGCATTCTAGAAATTTCAGTTTTACGTAACAATACTGAGCTACATTTAAGCTTTTACGTATATACATATATTGTTGATTCTTACTCTCGAGAATCTCCTACAACTTTGGAGTTTTGCAATACATATTTAACATTATAAGCTATGCATGTTTCTAAATATAAATTCAATCTAAACAAACGTTGATATTAAAATAAATATAAAGTAACAAATTCGTTACAATTCCAATTAGTGTACGAGAACGACAGTTTTCCAGCCTCAGTTTCAATTTTATCACACAGAAATACATAAGAGTTGTGTCCAGCGACTTGACAGCTATGTTTTCTTCATTTAGAATAGTATGTATACTCGTTTTTCTCCAGCTGCTTGTGTTATACAAAGGTTGAACAGAAATTATGACTGGAAGCCATATCTTGGTCGACTCATATTGTTGAGCTTGTTTTCAAACAGAGATTATTCTAGATTATATTGCATACTGTTACCTGGAATAAGTAGATAGCTTTTGCTACCGACCTTTGTGTTCGTGGATTCTTACTTTTTATACGACGCCGCAGTTTGCTTTCCACAGCTGGGACACGACTTTTTGCAGGTCTCTTTTTGGATGGTCCTGATGGCCCAAGTTGATCCATATTCCTTTGCTTTCAAATGCCAATAAGTACAAGAAATATCTTATTTTGGGAATTTTAAGTTTTCGATCAGAACACATCGTTTTGATCTGAGTGTATGAATATTTTGCTTCAGAAAGCGCTGTTACATATTCTTTCCAGTAGCAAATAGCGATCAATGCGATGGTATCACACTACTTACGCAACACCAAACAAGATCAAAATTTAGTTCTGATACACACACCCTGTACTATTTCGGCTTTATATGGAATGTGTTTGTCACCTGATTCACACGGTTTGCTGATTTTCATACAAAAATTGCTTTAATATAACGTATTTAACCTTTTGTCTTTCATCTCTTATATGCAAGTTGGTTTCTTTCCCACATCAATGTTGCCTCCTCGTGGCTCATCGATGTGTTTGAGGGCTTCGAAGCTAAAATTCGGGTTTCGATACTCGCAGATATCCCATTGTGTAGTTTTATGCTTAAAAATCAACAAATAAATCATCAAAGTTTCTGATAAGAAAGCTGTGAACTTGTAGTTTACAAAAACGAGTTCTTTGAGAATTATATCGTGTACAGTTGGTTGAGATAAGTACAGATTGTTAGAAATAAATATTTGGATGGGATGATTTTTCTGGATGACAAGTCTGTGAACTTTGTCTTGCGACTTTCGAACTGCCGTTTAGGTGATTTACATTCTTACATAGTCTTACATGGTCTTACCTTGCCTATACTAGTCATTATCTTCTAGAGAGAATCATCCTTGAAATTGGCATGATCATGGCCTTACATGTCTTTGCTATTTCACAATGCAGATATCCATCTTTGGAATAGGCTATGACATATCTTCCAAACGTAAGTCTGTTCATGAAATAGACACAAAGATGAAGGGGTTAAACACGCCGTCTTTAGGCCGAATCGCATCTGTGGTGATTGGCCACTATACTAGCATGGACAAATTGTTCTTATAAAGTGAGATTAATCTTTCGTGAAACAGTAGTATAATTGATTAACTAATTTCAAAATATAAGTCAAGAAGTATAGGATACACTAAACAACGAGTTATTAAATAAAGATAAATAGAAAAAGAAAAGAAAAATAATGTAGAATAAATTATAACACTTAAAGATTATAGGATACCAAAATCAATTAGAAAACCACAACAAAATTTTCACATTACAGGAGAGTTAATGAGTGTGTACTAAGTTTGTAGAATTAATTAAGTTGACCTTTCTTCAAAGGAAAGTTAATGAATGTGTATTAAATGAAAACACTACAACATAACAGGAAAGTAGAATTAATTACATAATTTATTAATCAAAGTGAAGTGAAAGCAATTCGAATAAATTAAACTTCCAAAAAACGTATCAAAGAAATTTGAAAACTTTAATAACCTAAAAAATCAATTTTCGTGTTTCAGTATATTATATTTGTATATAATTTATTATAGTATTTGTATATACTGAAGGAATCAAAAATAGAGCCACGAACAGTGACATGAAACATATTTTAACACATAATCGACACTATAATCTGTGAAGTTTACAATCCTAGGTCGACTTACACCAACCTACAACGATGAACTTCGACAATCAACATGACATGCATGTTTTCCTTTGGTTCAGGAATGTAATTAGTTTAAATAATTTTATGTAAGAACGCTGATTCATTAAAAGATAACAAACAAATCCACAAACCACTTCTAGTGTAGTTCTTCATCTGAATTAATGACCGTTCATAATAGATAATACATCTCTGTTCACAGAACGGAGTCCTTGGCTGAGGGACTTTTGGCATGTTGAAGTAACAGGCAGGTAGCATCTACCTATATCATCTTCACGCTTCTTTGCATTGAACTCCTCCAGAGAGCAAGATAACGAGGATGACAATTAAATCTAATTCACTGTCAGTCAGCCAGCCATACTTCCTCAGCTGCGTGACGTCACGCGACTGTCTCCAGTAATAAGATAAACGTATGCACAGATGACTTATGGCTTAAACTCCGCCCTGCTAAAACTGAATACTCCCGTAGATTTGAAAACATGATGATATTGCTGCTTTAGCTAATAGTAGGCTTTGTGTAAACTCGAAAATGATCTACTTTTCGAGAAACAACGTAATTGAAACTACAAATTTTATTTTCAAAATATGCACGAGAGATGAATGTAGTATTTAGCTGGATTTGAGAACAAATACTTATAAAAGTAACTAACCCTTTTCAGGAATGTAAGTAAGTCTTTTGAACTCTTTTCATTTCGTATCACAAAACCTTGCTTTTATAGATCACAGATTGACAATCATCAACAAACTAAATTATCTTACGAGTGGTGAAAGGTATGCTTTCCGTAAACTCTCGGTTTATCAGGTTTCTTTTTTATATCCTTCAAATAATTCTACTAGATACAGTAATGATATTAAAGTTAAATTTTGGTAAGATCAAAATTTTCTATTGTTAACTATATCTATTTTGAATTTTAACAAAGCCAGTTTTTAGAAGAACAAGTCCACTTCATTTATAAATGGAAAAGTGAAAACACGAACACGAATTAAAACACAGAATCTACATAAACAATTTTCTTCATTTCTTGAAAAAAATCACCAAGTGAATATTCTTTTCCCAAAATATTTTCACAGATAATAAGTAGAGTAAACTTTGACTTCTTCGAAAGGCAGAGCAGTCTTTATTAATCAAACTGTGTATAATATTATGGACAAATTTGGTACAGTCTTTTCCATTTGGATGTCTTTTCCACTCTGAATCTCATAATTTCAAATAGTCTAGAACTGATTATTTCGAAACGAAACCCTCCATGTTATATATATATGTTATTTACTTGTGCTCACTTCAACTATGACTAGCTGCTTTGCTGTTCATGTGTTGTCAAGTTTATCACAATTTTCGTGATAAGAGATATTTTAATTTTCTGCCCGTTTCATATGATATTTTATAGCAGTGTTCTCTGCATGATTAACACAACGTCTTTGGTACAGGAAATATTGCTGTGTAGAACTTTGAAATCCACGTGTTTCTTGTTTTCTTTTCGTGGATTTTCATACATAAACATTCTAATTTTGAAGCTTTTTAAATTGCTTAATCTAATATCAAGACACACGGTAGTGTGTCGTGCGGTCAAAACAACCAGCAGGACACACTGTGTGTTATTAACAGGAGTGATAGTTTAGACACACTGTGTGTTATTAACAGGAGTGATAGTTTAGACGCACCGTGTGTTGTTAACAGGAGTGATAGTTTAGACACACTGTGTGTTGTTAACAGGAGTGATAGTTTAATTATTTTCCACCTTCTCTAGCTGGGAATGTAGTATTCTAATCTATCATATATTTTCAGTTGATGTGTTCTACTTGAACCTTACTTCACAAACCAAGTTTCAAGGCAATCCATTAAAAAATACACGAAATATAAAATCTCCAATTTTGGTTGAATATTTTTTCAATTTTTCTTCTTTTTTTTGCACGAAAATACGGAAACTTTATTTGATAGAAAAACATACTTAACTTTTATGGAATTTTTCAGTAAAAAGTTACGTGAGCTATCTTTCTAACATTTTTACTGCCGCTTCACCTAAGAGTAAAATTGGGCCAGTTTTAGTTTTTGTCATTCGGATTAAAGATGGGTGATTTAGAGCAACAAAACTATAGGGTGAAATGACGTTCAGCTACATAAGTATTGGTTAGGCCAAGCAAACTATATTACCAGTTTCTAGCCCAAGATTTCAAAAGAATCGTACGAGTGGAAGGTTGTTATTCAATATTCATTGTCAACTTTTAAGCATAAATTTGCTAAATTTTATAAAAAAAATTCCTAATTAAACGGCGTTTAGCGTCACGTGATATTAGCTTCAAGAATTAGCATAAATAATGATTCTTGATACGGCTGTACCGAATGCATGCGGGTGATGAAAAGAAACTGTAAATCTAGATTCCATGACGTTACTATAAAGGGAGTTATTAACACTGTTTTAGATAGAAAAAACGACCACCATATATTTTAAACAATCTGGTTGGTTCTGTAAAGTAAAGATCTTTGTTTTACCCACCATCATGCCCCAAGTTGAATAAAAACGCGGCCTAGTTTACTAATGAATGAATATTTACTGTAAAATTCTTATCAATGCTATAAGTGTACCTACGAGTTTAGTTGCTAATTTTGATTTCATTCCTTTAAGTCGCACGCTCAATCCTTTTTTGGCCACAGTAAGTAAGAAAGTGACATTCCATAAATAATAGGGTTCTGAATAATAGGGTTGCGATCCTAAAGCTAATGTTGGTTACTATGGAATGTCACTTTCTTACTTGCTGTGGTCTATTGGTGTATATTGGACAAAAAAGTCATGATATCTAATCAAAAACACTTTGGATGTGGAAAAAAGGTGTGGTCAAAAAAAGGATTGAGCGTGCGACTTAAAGCAATGAAATCAAAATTGGCGGCCAAGCTGGTAGCTACACTTACAGCTAGTTAGTTAGCTAGGCCGCGTACTTTGATTTACCCACCATCATGCCCCAAGTTGAATAAAAAATCTGTAGGCTTAACGCCGTCCCAGTGGGGGGTACACATACACAAAAGAAACGAAATGTTTCGTCGGTAATGGATATAACAGGTTAGTGTTTGTTTGTTTGTAGTTAATCTCTTCCCACCACGGGTATCGAAATTCGGTTTCTAGCGTTGTAAGTCCGCAGACATGTCGCTGTGCCACTGGGGGGGGGGGTGGTTTACTTGTTTGTTTGTTTGTAGTTAATCTCTTCCCACCACGGGTATCGAAATTCGGTTTCTAGCGTTGTAAGTCCGCAGACATGTCGCTGTGGTTTACATACAAATTATTATACATTATTTTTTGTCCTTCAGTGGTCAGCGGTAATTTTACGGATTTAAAACGCTGAAATCCGGGTT
>NW_013667479.1:10782-14901 GCF_000517525.1 Limulus polyphemus
CACCACCCACCGGCAACTCTTGGGCTACTCTTTTACTAACGAATAGTGGGATTGACCGTCACATTATAACGCCCCCACGGCTAAAAGGGCGAGCATGTTAGGTGTGACGGGGATTCGAACCCGCAACCCTCAGATTGCGAGTCGAGTGCCTTAACCGTTTGGCCATGCCGGGCCACGAAGCTTTTAATGTTTCATTTCTTAGAAGTGAGACAAAAGTAAATCAACCTAAACGTCGTTCCAAAGTTTATTTGCGTTGGAATCCTTTAGAAAATGCTTAAAGATATACTATTTTCTTTGTCGCAAAACCATCCAAATTCTTTTTTTGTAATCTATAATTTAAAGTTACAAAAAATTACAACTATAGAGATTTCAATAACGTTTGTAAATTCCAAATAACTTTTAATGCGTTTAACAGAACTGTTCTCATATTGAGGTTTTACTAATGTACACCAATTTTCACAATTATTTTTTCTGTCGTATCGAAAATATAAAATCCAAAAAGGAATATGCAGTAAAATCGTGCAGGATAGTTTTGGGATTACTGCCCCAGTCTTTGTTCGAATATTTTGTTCAAAAAATGTGGATTGTTTCGTAAACTAAATAATACAGATAAAAAAAAAATATACACTCAATTTTGAACTAGTTAAAATAACAAAGTTAATATCGCCAATCGGTTAAAAGTTATACGTTAAAAAACAGCTTCTGGTATATGATAACATAATCAATTAATTTACTTTTAAAAATCTCATTGGAATATTTTAGTAAGAAAGTTGCAGTTGAAGTGTATTCTCAAAAAGGAGGTACGAACGCTTTTTTCAGTTCGCTGAACGTTTTCAGTTTGTTTGTTTGTTTTGAATTTTGCGCAAACCTACACGAGGGCTATCTGCGCTAGCCGTCCCTAATTTAGCAGTGAAAGATTAGAGGGAAGGCTGCTAGTCATCACCACCCACCGCCAACTCTTGGGCTACTCTTTCATCAACGAATAGTGAGATTGATCGTCACATTATAACGCCCCCACAGCTGAAAAAGCGAGAATGTTTGGTGATACGGGGTTTCGATGGGCAGAGCACAGATAGCCCATTGTGTAGCTTTGTGCTTAATTCTAAACAAACAAACAGAACTTGTTCTTATTTAA
Organism: Limulus polyphemus; assembly: GCF_000517525.1. Lineage (NCBI taxonomy): Eukaryota > Metazoa > Arthropoda > Merostomata > Xiphosura > Limulidae > Limulus > Limulus polyphemus. Next base: position 11,918 of record NW_013667479.1, read on the forward strand.
TCAAAGTTCTCAGTTACAAGTAGCATCATACTAACAGGACATTGAAAGAGAATGTCATTGAGAAATAATACCAAACAACCATAAAGTATCCTGGGCATCAATTATGTACCTAACTGACGTATAAGGAAAGTATTGTAGGTACTTTTATCTGTCAGTTGACGTAGTACTGAAAGCACAGTGGTTCATTCCCCGCCCATTCTCGCTTGTTGTGAATAATTAACTTTTAAACAAGCGCTAGAATTAATAACCACGCGCTTAAAAGAGAAACGCTAGAGGGCGTAAATAATGCGCCAATTAGAAATAAAAATACACGGATGCATAGTTTCCGGAGCACATAAAGTGTGCAACCAACCGTAATTAGACCGACCCTTCTCTGTAAGTCATATAGCTCCGCCCACTGTTACCTTTGTATTTTCTCCTGTTTTTATTTTCATCAGGCGTGTTCTAGTTTTCCAGCATTGGACAAACGTTCAACTAATGTAAAGTGATAACAAACTTACTTAAATATGTCAAGATTACAACTAAGTATTGCTACTTCATACGATTCGCAAATATTTTATTCCTACACTTAAATAAATGTTTTATAGACGTAAGAATAGTAGCCATATTGTTTTCAAAAAACGTGATAATTTAAGCTTAGTATCATATCTGAAAATTTTTACAGATGTGAGAATCATAGTTATATAATATATCCAAAGTGTGTTACAAATATAAAGATATTCACAATTTATTATATCAGAAGCGTTTTAACGTTTTACAGAGTGATTATTGCTGTAATATATCTTATGTAAAACATTTTATCGAATGTAAGAATCGTAGGTCCCCCATGGCTTAACGATAAGGTTTATAACGCTAAAAATCGGGTTTAGATACCTCTGGTTGGCTAAGCGTAGAAAGTCCATTGTGTAGTTTTGTGCTTAACAACAAACAAACAATAGTTTGTAGTTGTGTTATATACGTTGCAGTTATTCCAAAAGTGTTAATTTGAATCATAGAAAGAGCTAAAATAAAATGTGTGTGTAAATATGTATAGAGGTGTTGTTTAATTAAAGCTTTTGATCGTAACAAAAATAATTTTACTAAATTCAATATATATATATACATCAATTGCTGCAGTACGTAAATATTAAATAACAAAATTAGGATTTGAGAACGAGTTTATATAGTTTATATTGTATGTATGACAATGTTCTATAATGTCCATAAGTATTAAACATATGGGCTAAATAAAATTATAGTTTGTTAAACTATGGATATCCTTTAAGTACCTCAATTGTTGGATGTCAAAGCAGTTATTTCAACTTTATCTATCAAGGTTGAAGATTTTGGAGTACAATATCAACACAACGATATTTTATTATATTTAAACGTAAAGGTTAAGCAATGTCTTGAAATCTTGATTTCCTGCAAGCTATTTTATTACACCAATCATACATATTTTAAACACATAGACGTTTGATTCAACTTTCAATTTTTTATGAAGGTGAAACCAATGGTTTAAAATGTTGACACATTTCTACTTTTTATTCATATATAATTTATAAACACTCATTACTCATTTAATGTTGTTTTCTTAGAGGAAAGCTTAAAAAATGGGATATCTTTACTCCGTCCACAACGAGCAATCAAACCCTGGATTTTAGTCCATAAACTTATCGCTGACCCACCGGGGGGATTTTTTTACCGTGCTAGGAATTACTTTCAGGTCAAAAATATATAAAACTAAGAATAGGTTTTTATTTTTAATATAAAACAGAGCTGCTTGGAAACCATTACTGTTTATTTTTTATTTTCGCTTTCTCAGCTTCAGCTTAGGCATCACAACTATTTCTGAAATTTGCATATTATTGATATTTAATGACTCGCATAGAGAAACTTTACGTATTAATGTTTTTCTTCCACTGGACTGTAGCTTCAAAGGCTCCTTCCGGCCATGTATGATACTAGTTCATATATATTTACTCAATTTTCATCTTCCGATGGATCAAACATTCTATAGAGCATATACCAGGTAATCCTTATACAATACGATATGTTTTATGTCCGCTTCAACGAACAAATGTAGATAAAGCTTGTGGAAACACGAGAAGAAAAATATACCATTTTTTTCTGAACAGAAAACAATCTTTGTTTGTTTTATCTCTAGTTCGTTGTTTATAAACTTAGAAATATAGCTTTTTTTTCTTCGTTTAACTCTATTAGTTAGTACAAACAAGTCAGCAGAATCACTGAGAAAATATATTTTTTATATTATTGAATAAACCAGTTAAAATGTTGAATATACGATAACTAACTGTGGACAAAAAAAAAATCAGGTATCTTGAAAACGATTTCGGTAACACACTTGTTTTCAAATTAATTTTACATTAGATATATATAAGTCCCCAGTGGCACAGCGGTATATCTGCGGACTTACAACGCTAGAAACCGGGTTTCAATACTCGTGGTGGGCAGAGCACAGATAGCCCATTGTGAAGCTTTGTGCTTAACTTCAAACAAACAAGTATTATATAATGAACTTATTAGTTAAGCTAGCTGGTACGTTTTGAAGAAGCTGTGTAAACGAAGACTAGAATTTTTAGTTACTGATACTTTATTCTTAAACGTATATACTCAAAATACTCTGAGTGGGGAAGAATTCTCGAATGATAAACTGTCGAATCGAAGAACAAGGTATAAAATTATGAAAGATATAGATATCTTAGCCTAAATCTTCGAAATCACTACACAAGTAAAAAATATTTGTTTAGTATAAACAACGCAAATGATAATCATTTATATCATAGTCTTGAAAAGTTCTCAGAGATGGAAACATTTAATAATTTAAAAAGAAGTCACTGTTAGAAATTTGTAATTATTTATATCATAGTCTTGAAAAGTTCTTAGAGATGGAAACATTTAATAATCTAAAAAGAAGTCACTGTTAGAAATTTGTAATTATTTATATCATAGTCTTGAAAGGTTCTCAGAGTTGGAAACATTTA
>NW_013667479.1:15705-16872 GCF_000517525.1 Limulus polyphemus
GTCCTAAACATATTCTACCACATTTCTGTATACATTGTCTAACAATCACCGAGCGTCTTAAACATATTCTACCACCTTTCTGTATACATTGTATAACAATCACCGAGCATCCTAAACATCTTCTACCACCTTTCTGTATACATTGTCTAACAATCACCGAGCGTCCTAAACATATTCTACCACCTTTCTGTATACATTGTATAACAATCACCGTGCGTCCTAAACATATTCTACCACATTTCTGTATACATTGTCTAACAATCACCGAGCGTCCTAAACATATTCTACCACCTTTCTGTATACATTGTCTAACAATCACCGAGCATCCTAAACATATTGTACCACATTTCTGTATACATTGTCTAACAATCACCGAGCGTCCTAAACATATTCTACCACCTTTCTGTATACATTTTCTAACAATCACAGAGCGTCCTAAACATATTCTACCACATTTCTGTATAGATTGTCTAACAATCACCGAGCATCCTAAACATATTCTACCACATTTCTGTATACATTTTCTAACTAGCTCTGTTAAAGTTTCTGTAATGAAAATAAAAAGGTTCGTTTGTTTTAAAACAAAGCTACATTAGGCTATCGAATGTTGGATTTTAACGTCCTTAGACTTCACCGCTGTCCCACCTCTGTTTATTGATAGTTCACCTTTAACGTCATCGTTCTTGTTTATTACGAGTTCCTCATATTTTTCTATGTACGAAGTATCTATATATTCTAAATGTTGACCATTGCATGCAGAAGGTATTCTACAATCCTGTGTAACGGTCATCCTCACTGCAGTAAAACTAATTTAAAATAGGAAGTAAATTTATCATTTTTTATTTGATTCTGACAGCGATCTTCAACTTACCATCAAAAATGATTTTTAATATTATTAAAATTCTAAATTCATAATATAAACTCAACTTACGTAATTAAAATAAGTACAAATTAAGCTTTTACAAAAACAAATGAAAGCTCTCTTCCTGAAACTATGAATATATATTTTAACATTTTGGTAATATATTTAAGAGCTAGTCACTTTTTGAAAAAAAAAAAAAAGGCCACAAGGGAGGGTTAAAGAAAATGCCATAATTAACAGACTAGGAAAAAATATTTACGTATAGATTACTAAGTGATTTGGCCCGGCATGGCCAGGTGGTTACG
>NW_013667479.1:17540-21863 GCF_000517525.1 Limulus polyphemus
CAAACATATTCTTAAATCTTTTTTTTTTTCTTGTTTTATGACCGTAGGGAATGTTTATACTGTTATGGAGAATCTCTGTCTATTTTTATTTTCCCCCAAACATGAAAAGCTTTTCAAAACTGTTCGATCGAATTAAAGATCAAAATAAAATACTGTGTGGAATCCGATTGTTTTGACAGAAAGAACTTGCTTGGAAGGGAGGCACATGTTTAGGTAAGAAAAACGTAAACAGCGAGGATTCTACGAGCCTGTTTTGCTAGGCCGACGGGCAGAATTATCGTTCAAAATAAGCTTTGCTAACTCCCTTTTAAATCGATAGAGCTCTAGCTTGCCCAATGTCTCTAAAAGTATGAGGGTTAGGTCTGCTTGAAGGCATGATGCAAACCACGTGTATTGTTGAAATAAAAACGTTGTTGTTGCATGGTTTAACCCTCAGGAGGAATTTCGTGATGACAGTCAAAGCAAAGGTTTATATTGTTATTATTCATTATGTATACGAGTCGGAGAAGCGCTCTTTATTCTAGATAAGCAATTGATATAGGCTTAATATTTATTAAATTAATGCTTATAATGTATGCGGTATTTGAAACATTATCTATTATTGAATGCACATTTGTTTTGCGTTTGGTTTATTATTTCAAGCATTCAAACGTAGACTTAAGATATATATATATATTGAGTATATCGAAATGTGGATGAAACGAGGATGTGCATAAAAGTATGAATAAATAGGAAAATGTTGATGGTAAAATAATCCCAGACTTTGCCTAGAGAACAAGACACAAAAGCTATACAATGTCGTCCATGGTTTGGATCTGATATACTACAGGGAAGTTAACTAACCAACAGCATCATCCACCACTAACGTTTAGGTTACTTTTGTTTATACGTCACTCTTATAGCGCCCCCCCCCCCCCACAGCCTCAACATGCGGAGCGTGTTTTTGTGGCAACGTGCCGTGAACCACGAATTTTTCAGTTCGTAATCCGGACACGCCAGCTGTAAGTCACGCCCGTCCCATCACTATAAATGTAAAACAGACGATATTTGTGATCGTTGATTGGCTTAGTATTTTCCTTCCGTTAGTTATTATGGATATTTTTGGATTTCTCATTTTAAACAGTTATTTTGGGGGAAATGCTCTATAACGTACTAACTTGATACTTTAAGTGATTCTTAACGTCTTCTCGCAGGCAACATTGAGTTAGAACTTCATGATGGTGTTTTGAAATGTAACTGTTATCGTCATCATGTACTACTTTTCCTACTGATGAGTAGCTCTAGTTATTTATCAGTATCACTGATCTATTTATTTATTGTCTAGACACGTTTTCTTACTTTTATGTCGATACTTTTCTACATACTTATTTCAAACATGTTCGTCTTTTGGGTGGGTAGATCATTACAATCAAAACTGTTGATTTTTCTTGTAGAACGAATATCTTAATATGAATTTCAGGTTTGAATTTCAACACGTAAAAGGGACGATGTTTAGAAGCGAACAGAATGAATAAAGAAAAAAAAATAAAAGCGTAAAAAATAACTACTTATCACCATTTACAATAAACTTCTGAACAATGGCCAATAGTTAACGGAAGGAAGGAAAGCACTTCAAATCGTATTATTTTTTACTGGACTGGCAAAGAAGAGACTCTTGAAAACTTCTGTAGGTGGCATTCATTCTGTGAGGTTTTACTTACAGTAGTTCCGGGCTGAATTACTCTTTTTATTCTTCCCCATTGAAGACATTCTTCTTTCAAAAATGCCAGAGAGTCTTATCAGCCTACGCTATATATGCCTAGGTGGCCTGGCAGTTAAAGGAGGGTTAAGGTCATGAAAAAAAACAGGACGTATGTTCAGCTTAATCCACGTGCAAACACGTGCGGTTGCCCTGGGTAACGAAGCTTGATTCTTACAAATGTGTTTGGGGAAAAAAAGCTTAGTTTATAAAGCACAGACAAGACGAGACAAAAATTACCTCGACACTTGAGTAGAGTTTAGTATCTTAGATTCATAATGCCATGTTGGACGATGCCCCTCATCTCCATGAAGGGGGATTTGCTCTTCTTTGAGTCCATGGAGAGTGAAGAACAGAAGAAAAAAAAAGGTTTTGCACAGAAATGTATACGAGAAATGATAAGCTCTTAACATCGCTCTCCACCAAGTTTGAAGGACGTGGTAAGTCTTGTTCACAAGTTATTTATTATACAATGTAACTTAGAAGTCCTTATAGTAGCTATACCTACTGTCTAAGCCATCAACTGATTTATCCTATCGTTGTTGAAAAGCAATATGGACTTGTTAGTTTTTAGTAGTCACCTACTTGGAGACCTGCTGCCATTTCTATTTAGGTAGGTGTGGAGAGAAGCCTGAATGAAAGAGTGTACTTCAGTTACAGAGCCCATATGACCTACCAGGGTCACATTACAGATGTACTAAAATCTCTTCTGTCTAAGGAGGTAAACAGTATAAATATTCAGCGTCTGAGGGAAGGGGGGGATGGAGAAAACAACAAAAGAATACACTATTGCAGCTGAACATTGGACTTGAGGAATGCTTTCTAGCAAAATATGTTGTGCAAATTTAGTGTTTGAATGGTGTTTCTTGCTTTCGAGTGCAGTCATTCACTGGAATAAGTACACTCCAAGGACTATGGAAAGCGGTTAATATTTTTTCTTTTATTTGTTGACACAATAAAAATTGCCATGATATGGTGCTACATATATTAAATGATTAAGAACGATTGTTACTTATATATTTCAAAGGAAAGTAATATATATCATATATTTTAGGCACTAACGAGTACATGGTGAGAAGCATGGTGAGTACATGGTGAGTACATGGCGAGTACATGGTGAGTACATGGTGAGAAGCATGGTGAGTACATGGCGAGTACATGGTGAGTACATGGTGAGAAGCATGGTGAGTACATGTCGAGTACATGGTGAGTACATGGTGTGAAGCATGGTGAGTACATGGTGAGAAGCATGGCATTTTAAGATAAACATAAAAATCAGATTACCAAATTAAATGTAGTGATTAGCAAATATATGGTACGGAAATGAGGAGACACGAGAAACTGGCCAATTAAAAGGGATTGTTTTGAAACATTTTTGTGGGTACTGATATGACACGTCATATTGTGAATACAGAAAAACTAATGAAGTATGCTCTCTATTCTGGCATGTGCTAGAACCTCATTTGAAGTTATTAATACTTTATTGAAGAGACAAAATTGTCTAATCTATCGTCATACTTATGAATAAAATATAGACAGAGATAATTAAATGTAATGACACGAAAATATCCAATTGTGATAGACATTATGTATCAGATTGTGATCGCGTATGCTCTCTTCGTTTTTTAAGGGTTGTTTGATGAGTTTAAGGGTTGTTTGAGGAGTACTATGACAGTTACGAATAATTGTACTTTATTTGTTTGACTATTTATTTAATTATTAGTTTTATTGTAAAACTACACAATAGATTATCTACGCTCTGTCCACCACGAGAAATCGAACCACGAATGTTTGCATTGTAAGCCCGGAAACTTATCGCTGACCCACTGGAGGGGGGCCTTGAACTATGCTTTTACAAACTGTATTAATGTTTTGCTGAATTTCTTGTAAGTTATACAGGAATTTATATAAAAGAAAAATCTTAAAACGTTCAGAGTGAGACAATGTAATGTTTTCTCTAAAACAAAGACTGGTGAGCAAACTATAAGGCAAGTTTCTCAATACATGTATTCTACTAAAAGTACGCGGGCGTTAACATAGAAATACACGTGACAATATTAGAAATAAATACATTTTATCGATTTTAAGTGTATGTGTTTGGAGTATTTGAGTGGTTAGTCTGCAGTTACTGCACAAAGTGTATTTTAATTACTTGATATTATTATCGATTTATCTTTCGTTATAAAAAAACAGAAAACAAATCTGAAAAGAAAGTGAATTATAGAAAAGCTCCTCATTAATTTTTTTGAAGCCAAGTTATTTATAATGAAAGGGAGTGTGGCTTCAAGCCAAGTAATTAAACTATTTCGAATGGCTGGTCAAGGACAGCTATGCTCAGGTAGACAACTCCAAGGCATTACGTTATTTTTTTATTCTTCAGAGAACGTGAGCGTGTTATGTAAAATTTACTTATCACTAAATAGTTTGCTTGAATTATTCCATGCTTTCCTCTGTTTAAGTTGGATTATGATCAGTTAACTTTCTGTGCTTCATCATGCTTTCCTCTGTTTAAGTTGGATTATGATCAGTTAACTTTCTGTGCTTCATCATGCTTTCCTCTGTTTAAGTTGCATTATGATCAGTTA
>NW_013667479.1:22600-27572 GCF_000517525.1 Limulus polyphemus
GAATTATTCCATGCTTTCCTCTGTTTAAGTTGGATTATGATCAGTTAACTTTCTGTGCTTCATCATGCTTTCCTCTGTTTAAGTTGGATTATGATCAGTTAACTTTCTGTGCTTCATCATGCTTTCCTCTGTTTAAGTTGCATTATGATCGGTTAGCTTTCTGTGCTTCAAAGCTTTGTTTAAAACTACTAAGCTTTTCTAGTTGTGTCTGGTTATATGCCTTCCCAGAGTTCCAACTACTGGTAACCGAGGTAACGACTCTGCAGAACGATATTGCGCTATAGACTGACTACACAGCCCAGCTAAAGCCGATTTACTATGGGAAATATGGTCCCGATAAGCTTTGCGGACTTTCATCCCTCATTTATTGGTCATTTATCAGACTTATTCGGCTTTGAAAGACCATAAAGTCGTTACCTTAAGAAGAAATAGGGTCAGTTCTAAATAAAAATAATTCCGTAAAGTTACATCAAGTCATCCATATGGGAGGTAGTCGTTGTCTGACCGGTGTATAAGCAATAAGGTTATCCGATTTACACCGTGAGAAAAAACTATTGTCTAAGAAGAGTTTCATCATATATATATATGTGTGTGTATATCATGAAATGTCATAATACATTATACATATAGTAACGAAAAAGTATTTCATGATTCCTCTCTAACATTTTCTATACCTTTATACAATTTTCGAAACATATTTTTCTTTTCAGCTTGACATTACGGTAGTATTATATTCAGCGAAGGTTGTGGGGAGAGTATGTGTTCTCAGCACAGTTAGTAAAGTTATATGTATTTTTTCATAATCCTAGCTAAGTTTTATAGAGTTATCATTGCAGAAAACCTACAACTGTAACTACTTCTTTTAGTGGAAAGGCGAATTGAAAGATGTCAACTGTTACTTTATACATTACACTGAATGATTGATAGTCCACTAAAATAGATTGATTTGGAAATTAACAATAAAACAACCATTTCGGTCTTTACGAAACAATATACAAAACAACTGACGCTGAAAATATTTTGGAATTTTGAATATATTAAGTATTAGATTTGGCATAAGCCTATTTTTATGAATTCTAATGTTTTAGTTAGTTGAAATCTCTTTTTGAGCAAGGAAACTTGCCTAAAAATTCAATAAGGATCCGACTGGTTACGAGAGCTGAACTTGAATCTATTTAAATAACTTGTTATATGGTTGCATTGAATCCCCGTCACACCAAACATGCTCGCCCTTTTAGTCGTGGGGGCGTTATAATTTGACGGTCAATCCCACTATTCGTTAGTAAAAGAGTAGCCCAAGAGTTGGCGAAGGGTGGTGATGACTAGCTCCCTTTCCTCTAGTCTTACACTGCTAAATCAGGGACGGCTAGCGCAGATAGCCCTCGTAGCTTTGCGCGAAATTCAAAAACAATCAAACATACAGTTGCGAGTGTCTGAAGTTGAGTTTATTTAAGTCACTTCTTAGTTGGTTGCGAGTGCCTGAACTTGAGTTTACTTAAATCACTTCTTATTTGGTTGTGAGTGTCTGAAGTTGAGTTTATTTAAATCACTTCTTATTTGGTTGTGAGTGTCTGAAGTTGAGTTTATTTAAATCACTTCTTATTTGGTTGTGAGTGTCTGAAGTTGAGTTTATTTAAATCACTTCTTATTTGGTTGTGAGTGTCTGAACTTGAGTTTATTTAAATCACTTCTTAGTTGGTTGCGAGTGCCTGAACTTGAGTTTACTTAAATCACTTCTTATTTGGTTGTGGGTGTCTGAACTTGAGTTTACTTAAATCACTTCTTAGTTGGTTGCGAGTGCCTGAACTTGAGTTTACTTAAATCACTTCTTATTTGGTTGTGGGTGTCTGAACTTGAGTTTACTTAAATCACTTCTTAGTTGGTTGCGAGTGTCTGAACTTGAGTTTACTTAAATCACTTCTTATTTGGTTGTGGGTGTCTGAACTTGAGTTTACTTAAATCACTTCTTATTTGGTTGTGAGTGTCTGAAGTTGAGTTTATTTAAGTCACGTGTTAATTGAGCATATACACAACAGCTAGAAATTTTATCAATAAGTGAAAGTTGCATCTTTTCAAACTTTACCTGGACTGGTTTTTAATCAAACTTACTACAGATCAGTCTTGAAACTGAGTTCTAAATTTCACCACTAGGAGGAAGAGTTAAACATGATAAAATCATATATAATATTTAATGAAGAAAGATATAAACCTATTTCAAACTTATGACAGAATTCGAGGTTAATTCTATATAAAGAATATCATGATTAAAATAGGGATAATAAACTATACTGAAAACGACAGATGGGAGTTGTCCTCTGTCGAATTCAATAAATTCATTGTAATTGCTATCTCCGTGTGCTCTTTCTTTATTTCCTGCAAACCTTTAAACGCTTTCGATCGACTTTTGGATAAAATGTTCCCATCATATTTTACAATGAAGATTGTTTTGTTTTGAGGGCTCTCTGTCTTATTCGTTTCTAATTTAGCAGTAAGAGACTAGATGGAAGGCAGTTATTCAACCCCATCCACTGGCAACACTTGGGCTACTCGTTTATCAACAAATAATGGAACGGATCGTCTCATTATAACGCTCCCACGGCTGAAATGGCGAGCATGTTTGGTAGGATGGGGATTCCAACCCGCGACCCTCAGATTGCGAGACGAGCGTCCTAACCGCCAGGCCAGCAACGAAGAAATAATATGTGTATTAAAAATTAGAAACATCTAATAGTTGAGATAAAATATGTATTAACCAGTCAGGAAGACCTAGAAAGTAAGATATAAAAAATAAACCTATTAACAAGCCATTTACATCTAGTAACGAAGAAAGAATGAATCAAACCGAACTTCTGGTTAAAAACATTGGTGTTAACATTTTACCTTTGTAAGTTGCATTAGCTGAGAGAGGATGAATACTTTCAGAAAACAGTATTTACAATAAATGTCTTAATTACATTTTAAAATAAGAAGAATCGCAAATCGCACTTTCAAAAAGCGATTTAAAAGAGTTAATATAGTGGTGTGTCACCTCATATGCCAGCGGGGGCGTCACGAGCTAACTTTCATGTTCTGTGGGTGGTCTTGAAAGCTAAATTTCATGTTCTGTAGATGGTCTTGGAAGCTAACTTTCATGTTCTGTAGGTGGTCTTGGAAGCTAACTTTCATGTTTTGTGGGTGGTCTTGAAAGCTAAATTTCATGTTCTGTAGATGGTCTTGGAAGCTAAATTTCATGTTCTGTAGATGGTCTTGGAAGCTAACTTTCATGTTCTGTAGGTGGTCTTGGAAGCTAACTTTCATGTTCTGTAGGTGGTCTTGGAAGCTAAATTTCATGTTCTGTAGATGGTCTTGGAAGCTAACTTTCATGTTCTGTAGGTGGTCTTGGAAGCTAACTTTCATGTTCTGTAGGTGGTCTTGGAAGCTAACTTTCATGTTTTGTAGATGGTCTTGGAAGCTAACCTTCATGTTCTGTAGGTGGTCTTGGAAGCTAACTTTCATGTTTTGTAGATGGTCTTGGAAGCTAACCTTCATGTTCTGTAGGTGGTCTTGGAAGCTAACTTTCATGTTTTGTAGATGGTCTTGGAAGCTAACTTTCATGTTTTGTAGAGGGTCCGTGGAAAAGCTAACTTTCATGTTCTGTAGATGGTCTTGGAAGGTACTTTCATGTTCTGTAGAGGGTCTTGGAAGGTACTTTCATGTTTTGTAGATGGTCTTGGAAGGTACTTTCATGTTTTGTAGATGGTCTTGGAAGGTACTTTCATGTTTTGTAGAGGGTCCGTGGAAAGTCTGTCAAAATATGCAGTTTAAGACTGACTTCGTTGTCCTTTGCAGAAACTTTTAGCAATGGGAATTAGGGTGTTGAGTGATGTTGTATAATAATGATTGCACACGACTGACGGTGGGGGAATTTGTCCCCCGGAAACAAAGGTCTTATGAAGTGTAACTAACTCTTAGTATTTCTCACAAGCATGAAGAGTTCACCAACATGAATGTTTCTTTAAAACTTCACATGTAAATGATTTAATTCTAATATACACCTATGAAACAAATATGATTTATACATTACTATACGTAAAGATCTTACTGTTAATTACTTTGTTATTGTATATTACGAATATTATTTGATAGCTTTAATCAGAGCTAACTTTTTACTGGAGGTAAAGATTAAAAACCTTGTTTTATTGGGTTTCCAAAAATACGTTTTTTTATATATATATAGAGTATATATATTACAGAGTTTATACATATTAGACATTCGTACATATATTATCTTCTACAAATTAGCATCAAAACTAATAAAACGCCTTTTTTAATAATTATTAATATAAGTTACCTTCATTTAATTATCACATGCTTCCATGTGAAGTTAATCATAATATGGATCCTTTTTTGTGAAACAAAGTTATTTCTATTACAACTTATATATTTTAATATTTTCAGACTGGAGAAAACACATGAGAAGCAGAAATTTCTGGATTACGCTTTCTCTAAAATACTACAGGAGCTTTGCGTCTACCATTAGAACGATTCTCAGATTTTTACATAAAACTAAGTTCCTTTAGGAAGATTGTCGTGTACAAATGAAGTCTTGGATATATAATGTGTTTATAATTATGAGTAATGGATATATAATGTGTTTATAATTATGAGTAATGGATATATAATGTGTTTATAATCATGAGTAATGGATATATAATGTGTTTATAATTATGAATAACACTGTTTTAAGCACATGATGTATAATGTGTTTATAATTATGAATAACACTGTTTTAAGCACATGATATATAATGTGTTTATAATTATGAATAACACTGCTTTAAGCACATGATATATAATGTGTTTATAATTATGAGTAATGGATATATAATGTGTTTATAATCATGAGTAACACTGTTTTAAGCACATGATATATAATGTGTTTATAATTATGAGTAATGGATATATAATGTGTTTATAATTATGAGTAATGGATA
>NW_013667479.1:28482-37425 GCF_000517525.1 Limulus polyphemus
ATATATAATGTGTTTATAACTATGAGTAATGGATATATAATGTGTTTATAATTATAAATAACACTGTTTTAAGCGACATGCTACAGTTATATCATAATTTTATTACCAGTACTTTCAGCAGTTACATTAAATGTTTTAATTACATTAGAAAACAAAATGAACTTATTTTTCACGATATGCACAACAACAACAACACATTTTAAATTAAAAGATTATAATGATTAACGTAGTTTTCTTTATATTCCAGTTACCTTTGTGCCAGATACTAGAATTTTAATTTACATATAACTTATGAACGATTTAGTGAAGTCATGTGATATTATTTCATAAATAGGCTAAATAACCCTTACATTTACCATGGCTTATTTTATTTAACTAGTTACACATTAGGAAATACAGCTGAATTTAGTCGAGTATTCTCAATGTTTCGTCATTACGGCTTCATCAAAATTAATCTATTTTAGCAAAGCTGACCCTAATAAGCACAATAATCATACAAACTTTACTTGAAAAACACAGATGAATTGAACAGTGGTAAATGAAATGCAATAAGAATGTTGTCTAAATAGAAAATCGATTGGAAAGTAATGAAAAGAATAATAATTACATCACAGTACCATCCATCTCGTCAGATAGAAACTATGATCTTCTTACTGCGTCCATTGTAGCTTGTTAGTATCCCTTGAAACTATGATCTTCTTACCACGTCTACTGTAGATTGTTAGTATCCCGTGAAACTATGTTCTCCTTAACCCGTCTACTGTAGCTTGTTAGTATCCCTTGAAACTATGATCTTCTTACCGTGTCCATTGTAGCTTGTTAGTATCCCTTGAAACTATGTTGTTATTACCACGTCTACTGTAGATTGTTAGTATCCCTTGAAACTATGTTCTCCTTAACACGTCTACTGTAGATTGTTAGTATCCCTTGAAACTATGATCTTCTTACCGCGTCCATTGTAGCTTGTTAGTATCCCTTGAAACTATGTTGTTATTACCACGTCTACTGTAGATTGTTAGTATCCCTTGAAACTATGTTCTCCTTAACACGTCTACTGTAGATTGTTAGTATCCCTTGAAACTTTGTTGTTATTACCACGTCTACTGTAGATTGTTAGTATCCCGTGAAACTTTGTTGTTATTACCACGTCTACTGTAGATTGTTAGTATCCCTTGAAACTATGATCTTCTTACCGCGTCCATTGTAGCTTGTTAGTATCTCTTGAAACTATGTTGTTATTACCACGTCTACTGTAGATTGTTAGTATCCCGTGAAACTTTGCTGTTATTACCACGTCTACTGTAGATTGTTAGTATCCCTTGAAACTATGTTGTTATTATCACGTCTACTGTAGATTGTTAGTATCCCTTGAAACTATGTTCTTCTTATCCCGTCTACTGTAGATTGTTAGTATACTTGAAACTATGTTCTCCTTAACCCGTCTACTGTAGATTGCTAGTATCCCTTGAAACTATGTTGTTATTACCACGTCTACTGTAGATTGTTAGTATCCCTTGAAACTATGTTGTTATTATCACGTCTACTGTAGATTGTTAGTATCCCGTGAAACTATGATCTTCTTACCACGTCTACTGTAGATTGTTAGTATCCCTTGAAACTATGTTCTCCTTAACACGTCTATTATATATTGTTAGTATTTCTTGAAACTATGTTGTTATTACCACGTCTATTATATATTGTTAGTATCCCTTGAAACTATGTTGTTCTTATCACGTCTACTGTAGATTGTTAGTATCCCGTGAAACTATGTTCTTCTTATCACGTCTACTGTAGATTGTTAGTATCCCTTGAAACTATGTTGTTATTACCACGTCTACTGTAGATTGTTAGTATCCCTTGAAACTATGTTCTTCTTAACACGTCTACTGTAGATTGTTAGTATCCCGTGAAACTATGTTGTTATTACCACGTCAACTGTAGATTGTTAGTATCCCGTGAAACTATGTTCTCCTTAACCTGTCTACTGTAGATTGTTAGTATCCCGTGAAACTATGTTCTCCTTAACCTGTCTACTGTAGATTGTTAGTATCCCGTGAAACTATGTTCTCCTTAACCTGTCTACTGTAGCTTGTTAGTATCCCGTGAAACTATGTTCTCCTTAACCCGTCTACTGTAGATTGTTAGTATACTTGAAACTATGTTCTCCTTAACACGTCTATTTTATATTGTTAGTATTCCTTGTAACTGTGTTCTTATCACGTTCACCTGAACTATCCAGTAACCACGTACTACTTTAAATAAGTATAGCTTCTTTTAAATATTTTTCCCTAAGCATAATTGTAATTTCTTAATCTAAACACCCATTAATTACATTGTCCAACCATTTTACACCTAAAGCATGCTCTAGCCACATCTCCTAACCACGTGAACATG
This sequence comes from Limulus polyphemus, assembly GCF_000517525.1. Taxonomy (NCBI): domain Eukaryota; kingdom Metazoa; phylum Arthropoda; class Merostomata; order Xiphosura; family Limulidae; genus Limulus; species Limulus polyphemus. The sequence continues at coordinate 30,877 of NW_013667479.1, forward strand.
AAAAGATATATCTATTTACGTCTCGCCGTTTTACCTTGACTTACTTGTTATATGCCTAACCGTAGACTTTTTAAAGCAAGTATACGCGAGGAAACTTATTTCCAAGAAAGTGTTTCCCAAAGATATATCTTCCAAATTTATAAAGAAACATTGTCAGCGTAAGTTTCAGTAAAATTAAGTGTAGTAGGATTTCAAAGCGTCTTTTCTACTATGGAAGCCCCCATCTTGCAAAGTCAGTGCAAGAAACGCTAACAAAATCTCCCCCTAAGAGGCCCAAGGTTAAATGTTTCCTGAAAATATTTCTCAACCACTTCTACATCGGGATACATGTTTCTGGAAGCATGGAAACAGCTAAATAAGCGAGGAAATATTTTGTCTCGATACTTGCTTCCTAGTTTATGCTACCTATTTATTAATATTATAGATTTCCAACCCGCAAAAAAAGTGGGATAAACCAGAATAATTTTACACACAAATTCCGGATAATATTTCTGAATGATTAAACGAACAATGGACACAACTAAGTTAAATCTTATGTTTTCAACTTTTTTTGGGGGGGGGGGTGTGTGTGGAAGTTATTAAATTTGGTTTCTGTTCCTTTTTATCATATCTCTTTACCCGTTTAGTGTTTGATCCATGTGAATTTTCTTTGTAATTTAAGTCCCTATATACTGTATCGGAGCAATATGGGTGCAGGATGTTTAGTTAAGATCTGATATACAATTATCCATCCATCCTCTCTCATCTCTACCCTAATTGTATGCAATGAACAGCTTATTCGCACAGACTCCAGAGCCTAGAAAATAGACTAGGAAATAGTGTGTTTTCTAAATTAGCATGCTCATTTCCCTGGGGCTAGGTGGTGCGACGTGGCTAATTTAGTTGGAGTTTTACTTCCTTGCCGTTGCAGTAATCTTCAGTACCTTAGTACTAACATACGCAAATACGTGCTAAAAATTGCCAAGACAAATTCTCTTGCCAATTTCCCGAAGGATAGAAATTTCCCGCTTCATTCTGGATTAAATAAAGCGGATTGACATTTATCATATTGTCACACCATATGCCCTGGTATTAAAATATGTTTATACATATTACGATATACGGATGTGAAATATTGTAACATCATTACCAAGGAAACATTTTATATTAAACCACAACGAAAAGACTATAGAATGAGTAATACTGCATAAAACATGTAGTTTTGTTTTCCTACAAAAAAAAAAAAGCAACAAGTTAAATATTTTAACAAACAAATTAGTATATCAATGATATAAACTTCCCGTTTATTTCGATTAGCCCCCCAGTGGCACAGCGGTATGTCTGCGGGCTTACAACGCTAGAAACCGGGTTTCGATACCCCCTGGTGGACGGAGCACAGATAGCCCATTGTGTAGCTTTGCGCTTAACTACAAACAAACAATTTACAAGATTGTTCCCCAGTGGCACAGCGGTATGTCTGCGGGCGTACAACGTTAGAAACCGGGTTTCGATACCCCTGGTGGACAGAGCACAGATAGCCCATTGTGTAGCTTTGCGCTTAACTACAAACAAACAATTTACAAGATTGTTCCCCAGTGGCACAGCGGCATGTCTGCGGGCGTACAACGTTAGAAACCGGGTTTCGATACCCCTGGTGGACAGAGCACAGATAGCCCATTGTGTAGCTTTGTGCTTAACTACAAACAAACAATCATTTTGATTATGAATAGTGTACACCATGCATTTATTACGAATTTGAATAATGTATGCTGTTAAATAGTGTATTAGGATTCTATTAATCAGGCTCAGATTCAGGTCCGTCCCGCATCATTATTGAGTCATAGGGCAATATTTTAATAATGTACCCTGTTAATTTCATTATTTGGAATTTTATTAATGTACGCATTCTGTAAATTACGGATTTTAATAATGTATGCTGTTAAATAGTGTATTAGGATTCTATTAATCAGGATCAGATTCAGGTCCGTCCCGCATCATTATTGAGTCATAGAGCAATATTTTAATAATGTACCCTGTTAATTTCATTATTTGGAATTTTATTAATGTACGCATTCTGTAAATTACGGATTTTAATAATGTATCTTTATTATTGATTTTTTTTATCTTATAAAGGACAGAACGTGGTCGAGTAGATAGCGTACTGAGCAGCGGATCAAAAGGTCTAAAATTTGAGGCAGAAACTGGTGTTAAATACGCTTCGTACTCTCAGCTGTGAGGTTAGCAGTTAGGAAGGTTATGTCTGAACCTTTTGATCTCTGACCTAGCCAGCTAGCCAATGTCTCGCGTAAGCGATATTTAGTTTGGAAATATACCAAGAATACTTTTTGAACAAAGTAAGCGTTTTCATTTAGCTTATTTTTATCATATATTTACTCGCTAGCTATTTTCAGTCTAAGTTAGTAATGTGTATTTTGGTTGATTTTGTGTTTTCACGATGAGAACCTTCGCTAATTCTAATCTTATTCATTTGAAAAGCTTGCGATGTAAATGCTAAATCACTTATTTGACGATAGAATATGTTAACAAGAGCGTTTCTAATAACAGAATAAAGCTGTCATAATTGACGATAAAAAAAACTCGAGATATGTTGAGAAAAGCTTTTATAGTAGGGCAATAAGGCTGTCTAATTGACGATAAAACATCTCGAGATATGTTAACAAGAGCTTGCCTAATAGTGCAGTAAGGCTGTCATAAAACGACCGAACTAACATTTTTATACACGAATAATGGATGCTTCTTCGATGTCTTTCAAAAAACGGTGCTCAACAAAGTTTCTGTAAAGGTCTCTTTTAGTTCAGAAACATCTCCATGGCAGTGCTGACAGTGCTGGAACCTGCTCTCTAAAGGCCGTACTTCAATAAAAACAAACGGCATTTTGATGAATTTCTTTTGATCGTTCAAAACTGAGTTGCAATATATATGGGTCTCGTGAGATAATGTATACAGGTCAATATATACTTAAGTCCAGTGTGTGTACACTTATATTCATGAGATGGTCACGTGCGTGTTTACTGCACAGAGATGTTATACTGAACTGATAAAATGATATCCATACGGACTTTTCTAATAAAGTTTGAATTTATATCCCGCAGAGAGTTTCAGTAACATTTTCCCACTAAGACCGCCCTGCTCATGCGCCTTCGTGTGTCGGATCCTAATTAAAGACGTGTGTCTGTGTATCAATGTCATTTCTTTGTGATGGATTATTAATCCATAAAGCCAAATTTTGAAAACGCCTCACCAAAACTCTGACAGACTATCGATTACTTTATAATGAGGTAATGTTCTTGTGTATAAACTTAATACCAGTACAGTATTACTTCGCTATATTAATCAATCCAGAGCTGAGAAGCCTTCAGAAAGTTCATTAAAAGGGGAAAAAATTAAATCGTGCATAGTCGTTAGCCAATGTTTGAAGTGGAAAATTGTACGTAAAAAATACTGTTAGGAATGCAATATATACTGTATCTTGCTTCTATGCTTTACAAAATATCGAAGTGCTAAAATGATTTATCCATAACAGTCTATCAGACGATTAAAAATCGTATACAATATTTTACTTACAAAATATCGAAGTGCTAAAATGATTTATCTATAACAGTCTAGCAGACGATTAAAAATCGTATACAATATTTCACTTATTAAGTCATTGCTTTATAATAAACATAAAAAAGTTATTTCAAGCTTTAAAGAAAAACATCAACCAATATTGTGTTCATTTTGTTTGTTTTTAGTTAAGCACAAAGTTACGCAGTAGGCTATCTGTGCTGTGCCCACCACTGGTATCGAATCCCGTTTTTTGACGTTATAAACCTTCTCAGCTACTGGGGACTATATTTTATTAAAATATATTTTATTCATTTGTAAAGGCTGTTAAATCGATCTGTTTCTAATATCAAAAAAAATACTATCTTTAGAATTAATTGATCAACATAACTGTGTTGGTGTCATAATTAATTGATCAACATAACTGTGTTTCCGTCACAATACATTCTAAAAGAGACAACTGATTAACACATTCGGAAAGAATTGTATGTGTTTTGTGCATTGGTATTAGTGTTACAGACAGCATGGAAAGTCTGAACAATGGGGCCCGGCATGGCCAGGTAGATAAGGCACTCGACTCGCAATATGAGGGTCGCGGGTTCGAATCCCCGTCACACCAAACATGCTCTCTCTTTTAGCCGTGGGGGGGGGTTATAATGTGACGGTCAATCACACTATTCGTTGGTAAAAGAGTAGCCCAAGAGTTGGCGGTGAGTGGTGATGACTAGCAGCCTTCCCTCTAGTCTTACACTGCTAAATTAGGGACGGCTAGCGAAGATAGCCCTCGTGTAGCTTTGCGCGAAATTCAAAACAAAACAAACTGAACAATGCTGCCCGTTCAAAATGATGTCAAAGTCACAGCAGTTCAAGTTATTTCTCGACGAAAAGACCTACTGCTAATTTATCGTCTTCAGAAAGTTTAGAAATGATTGTTGAAACTCGACATACTCCATTCACTTGCACGAGAAAAAGGTTACATTAAAACGCTGTCGTCAAAAGTTTTATTATCTATCGGTTACCAATAAAAATTGTTTATGAACACGTCATTCAAAAACTTCCAAGCATTAGATATTAGCGAAAGGAGTCAACCTGCAGCCCTTAGAAAGAGAAGCTGGTGAGCAGCAACGCTGAAGAGCCCATTAATGATATTCTGAGAGAAAGACGCAGGGAAAGAGAAGGGGGGATCTGCTGATTCACCCATTGCGACACCTTTAAATTCTTCGTTCCTGCTGCTTTATAAAAGCGATTCTGAAAGATGGTGGGTGATGAAGAGAGAGAGAATTGAGTTGTCTGTTTTGTTTGCAGCGCGTTAACAGAATTTAGGGTCCTACTTAACTCCATCCCAAGGCAGGGCCATTAGAGAAAACGCGCTACTATACACAACTTACATTTGCCGCTGTTTATGGCACTACAGTAGTGACGGTCTCGACAGAAAGACAGAAAGGAAAGGCTTCACAGCCTCGAATTTGTATAGCGCAAACTAATTTAAGCAAATGGAGATGGACACATATGGCAAGTCGTTGAATTGAAGTGTTTGCCGACGATTGTAGCTTCACAAACACAACAAACGTACGCTTGAACGATTTCAATACCATTCCTCTTGCGTTATTAGCTGTTAGTTTATATTTGAGGAAATTCCTTTACAGCCATATATTCTAAAGAGAACGCTCTCTCTGTTTATGGGTATGTATTGACTATCCCTATACAATAAGATCACACATTCCCAAGCATATGTATAAACTTGCGAATAATATTCCAGTGTCAACACTCTTCACATATTCTAATCCAAATGAATGTAGATTCCCAAAGAGTTTCACAATACAATACTTAACCCTGAACAGCGGTTAGAAGACGTTAAAAACTTGTGTGTACTGTTCCAAAGTTTTGTTTTGATTGTAAAAAGGGTGTGAGAGTTATGACTCAGACGGACTTCAACTGTAATGAAAAAAAAGCATCACTGTCAGAGAAAGTTGACTTACATAAAGTTTTGTTTTGATTGTAAAAAAGAGTTTGAGAGTTATGACTCAGACGGACTTCAAATGTAAGTCAACTTTCTCTGACAGTGACGCTTTTTTTTTCATTTATAAGTTGTAAATTGATCTATGAGTGTGATTTGTACACTTTAATGTAGAGTGCTTTAAATCGAACGTATTTGACAAATCGTGGTTAAATAATACGTGCTTTGATTAGTATTGGCCCGGCATGGTCAGGCGGTTAGGGCGCTCGACTCGCAAGCTGAGGGTCGCGGTTTCCAATCCCCGTCTCAACAAACATGCTCGCCCTTTCAGCCGTGAGGGCGTTCTAATGTGACGGTCAATCCCACTATTTGTTAGTAAAAGAGTAGCCCAAGAGTTGGCGGTGGGTGGTGATGACTAGCTGCCTTCCTTCTAGTCTTACACTGCTAAATTAGGGACGGCTAACGCAGATAGCCCTCGTGTAGCTTTGCGCGAAATTCCAACACAAACAAACAAATCTGATTAGTATTCATTAGCTATTTTTACTGCAACGTTACCAGCCTAAGTCTAATGCTCTATCTCGTTTTAAAGCAAATTATTCCTAGCAAATCGTAAATGGTATGAAGTTTTATATATAATTATATTGATTTTGAAATAAAAAAACAACAACACTATATCAATGCCTATATATATTGCTGTTCATACATATTTACATGTGATCAGATGATTCACTAACAAACTTTTCAATTTTTTTATGTAGAAATATACAAGAAATATGGATTTTTAACCAATTTCTCTTAACTTCGATAATCAGTCTACTTTTGTATTGATATAGAATATGCATATATATATATATTTGTAGATATTAGAAAGTCAGATATTGTCACAGTAGCATTTCCTGTTGACAAAACCTACTCTTCACTATATCTTCAAGTTTTTATATTTAAATCTTACTAATCCTTTAGACGTTAATACCTCAGATATTGTCACAGTAGCATTTCCTGTTGACAAAACCTACTCTTCACTATATCTTCAAGTTTTTATATTT
>NW_013667479.1:38354-40690 GCF_000517525.1 Limulus polyphemus
TTCACTATAACTTCAAGTTTTTTAATTTAAATCTTACTAATCCTTTAGACGTTAATACCTCAGATATTCTCACAGTAGCATTTCCTGTTGACAAAACTACTCTTCACTATCACTTCAAGTTTTTATATTTAAATCTTACTAATCCTTTAGACGTTAATACCTCAGATATTCTCACAGTAGCATTTCCTGTTGACAAAAACTACTCTTCACTATAGCTTCAAGTTTTTATATTTAAATCTTACTAATCCTTTAGACGTTAATACCACGTCGTTAGTTCAGTAATACGTCTTATAAATAGGTGGAAAACTATTACCAGGTTTATACATATACTTTAAAGGGTTATTCCAATAAATCTCAGCTCTTATACGAAACTGTGGTCATATATATATATATATATATACTCGTAGGGGTGATTCATCAAGCTTCAGTTGACATAAATGGACAGCCAAAACCAGATGGGTGTCTTATCGGTAGATTGTGAGCATGTCCCTGGCTAGCCGCGGTCTGACATTCCGGGAAGAAACCCCAACTAATCGTATATGCGAATACAAAGTTTAGGTTTATCTGACATAGACTACTGGGAAACTCGAAAGCTTGATGCCTGCAAGATATGACGGCGTGTCAGCAAGCGTAATTTGACTTTGCTGCAGACAGCGGCTGTTCAGGTCCTTCATTAACATTACAAAGGCAATAATATACCTTTACAAATCATGTATCGCGTGGTGAAGATTACTTTTTTTTTCTAAATTAACGACACTTATTATTTTATAGTACCAGTGTATAATGTAATAACGAATATCTTGAACTTGCCTTTAAATACATTGACAACTGTGATAAACATAAACTTGGTGCCTTATATTACTGTATAAAGTTTTTTAGTGTTTATAGATGTTTTCATATTCAATAAACAAGAGAGAGAGACTCACTTTTTATACCAACTTGGAGATACACTTGGTCAATTCTTTTCTCATTAAGGCAAAAGGTGAGAAATCATCTTGTTGACTCACTATCATTTATCCTTTATCCTCATTTAAAACACTGCCGAAGAAAGAAGTCGAAGTATTTTTTTAAACGTATTAACAAATGTTCAGCAAACAAAATCACTTTACTACTATAGATTGAAAACCATATGCATGTTATTCGTTAAGAAAACTTCAATGTTTACCATTATAATAGTAATAGTATTATAACGAATTTTGGTCTGAGCATGGCTTGAACATTGACGTTGGTGTACTTTAGTCTCCCATACAAGTTACTGACAAAAATTCTACCACATAGCTGCCATCATAAGTTTATAAAAAATACTATTGTATTTTCTGTGACACTGGATCAACCATAATATAAAACTCTGACCTTGAAATTTTCGAAGAAAAATTTACATTTGAAAATAAATCGGAGCAAAATGTAACCTATCAATTTAAAATACCCGTGTAGGAACATGGCCACTTTTTACTTCTTTGGAGTCTGTGGAATATTTTGTGAATTGTGTGACATTTAGTTCAAAAGGCAATTAATTAAATTAGTTGATACACTGGGAATATTTTATGTACTTTAAAGTCGCCTGAGCACTTTCACGTCTAATTCTTTATACACACACAAAAATATATTTTGGATTATAAAAAATGCAATATGTGGGAAAATATATTAGGAGAAAAAAAAATAAAGTTATCATTAATGTAAGCGAGTCACCCAAAAGATGTTATATTTTGAAAGAGATTATAATTTAAAAAAATGACAGCTAAAGGATCATAAGCTTTGATGTTAGGTTTAAAAGAAGCTTTAACTTTGGTTTAAACGTTATATTGATAAAATTCTACATTAGGACACTCCTAGTTAAATACTGCAACTGGTATTATAATTTTATTTTATAAAACTTCCTTTTAAAATAAAATAATTCGATAATCAAACATCATAAAATACTCGGAAATAGATAGATATAAGAGTAAATTAGTAAGTTAACGATAGATGAATGTACCCTTGGATAAGAGTAAATTAGTAAGTGAAGGATAGTTGAATGTACCCTTGGATAAGAGTAAATTAGTAAGTGAACGATAGATGAATGTACCCTGGGATAAGAGTAAATTAGTAAGTGAACGATAGATAAATGTACCCTGGGATAAGAGTAAATTAGTAAGTGAACGATAGATGAATGTATCCTGGGATAAGAGTAAATTAGTAAGTGAAGGATAGATGAATGTACCCTGGGATAAGAGTAAATTAGTAAGTGAACGATAGATGAATGTATCCTTGGATAAGAGTAAATTAGTAAGTGAACGATAGATGAATGTATCCTTGGATAAGAGTAAATTAGTAAGTGAACGATAGATGAATGTATC
>NW_013667479.1:41677-51906 GCF_000517525.1 Limulus polyphemus
GAACGTACCCTTAGATAAGAGTAAATTAGTAAGTGAAGGATAGATGAACGTACCCTTGGATAACAGTAAATTAGTAAGTGAACGATAGATGAATGTACCCTTGGATAAGAGTAAATTAGTAAGTGAAGGATAGATGAATGTATCCTGGGATAAGAGTAAATTAGTAAGTGAACGATAGATGAATGTACCCTGGGATAAGATTAAATTAGTAAGTGAACGATAGATGAATGTACCCTTGGATAAGAGTAAATTAGTAAGTGAACATTGATTAAAAGTGCCATCAGAAAAGACTAACTTAGCAAGAGTTATTATTAGTATTAATTACTAAATTAAAATAACAAAACGATATTTATATAAAGAACATTAACCACGACGTACAGACCACAATAGAGTAAGTCACTACGTTACCGGTAATTCAATACAGCATATTTGTTCAGAATATGTCCCTTCTATTAGTATAGAATACTGGTTCCAGATTACTATCGTAAGTTAGTTACAGTAATATTACACCTGTCGTCTGTTCAATACTAAAATCTAATCTTCACTGCTATATTAAGACGACTTAAAGTTGGTTCGTTAGATCTATAGAATAACGACTAAGGTCGTTTCTGCTACAAAATAATTATTTGAGTTTACTTGTTACTGATATAGAATAACGAATTTAATGTATACTTATATATAACCCGCACTGCTATAAAATAATTATTTGAGTTTACTTGTTACTGATATAGAATAACGAATTTAATGTATACTTATATATAACCCGCACTGCTATAAAATAATTACTTTAAATATACATTTATATATATCCTGTACTGTAATGACTTTAAATACACATCTACATGTATTCCGTACGGCAAAGTATAATGACTTTAAATACATATTACGAACTGCTAAAGAAAAACGTCTTAAAATGTATTTCGTTTCCACCTTAAAATAATACTTTGAGATCTATATAGCACTGCTGTAGAATATCAAGTAAGTGTATTGAGTTATATAATATAACGAATACAGAATACTGCTGTAAAAATAATTTTCTCTGTATTTTTTAATAACTAGTAGTTGACGCAGAAAACAGACTTTAAGTTTATTCTGTTTTGCTATAAAATAATAATAATTTTACGTCTTTTTAGCTAATTATACAGAATTATGATTTGAAATAATTTTGTGGTGATGAGAGATATTAGCTCTTAGTCCATTATTCTCTGTGATTGATCAATAATAACTATAGAAGAACGCTTGTTCTATATTAGCTAAGGTATAAACACCATTACTCCTGTACTTGAACGTTGTTCAGATCGCTAGTGTTGAATAAAATTATCTTGTTATCTGTACACTGCTTATAACTATAATTATCAATAATAATAATTAATTCTATCTACAATACTAGCCGTTTATTTTACCACTTGTCCTCATATACAGTGGAAATTATAATTTGTTATTTTGGATTTTGATGTTAATCATTCTTTTCCTAATTGATATTATTACAAAAGCTCCTACTGTATATCGCTCAGAAGAATAGCCAATCCATACTTCTTATGGCTGTAGGTCAAAAAAATATTGTAACAAAAATAAGTATAAGTTTGTGGAATATATTTTTAATATTTCGTTTTCGAGATTTGCAAAGTCTTTCTTGAAGCTCTTATATTAGCTATGTCAATAGATATTTGAATCCAGGTGTAAAAATTGTATTATATTTTTCTTGGTTTTCTGCAATTACTGTTTGGTTTAATTACACGTAGTTTATTTAAAATATTATACGGTTGTTTGAATTTGGACTTTAATATTGCGTAGTAGATATTCCTGCGGTGTGTGGTGCTAAAGAAAGATACGTTAATTTGAAAAACAATCAATTTTAATATCTAACTTTCTATGTAATGTTGATGTTTATTCTGCTTCACCTGCACAGCGAAAATGACTCAATCGTGATCAGTTTCCCAAATTCGTCCAACAGCAGAGAAGCGCTCATATTAAAGTGCACGCGGTTCATTCTTCGAACTATTCAATCATTCACCCTGTATAATCTAATTCCCTCATACGTGAACTGAAGAATTAACAATCAAATCCACTTTAATATAAATCAAAGAACAATCAACAAGAAACATACGAACACATATACTTTGAAAAGAAACTACCTACTTCCTTTATAAATAATTTTCACCTGCGTGGTTTCCCCAACGCTCTTTTCCAAGTTAACGACGCTAGAGACTAAGACTAATGAGAAGTTCTGTATGCCAGACATATCTCTATGGTGTGACTGTGCTTCAGACTTAATAAACCTTTTAATTGCAGATGGTTAGGAACAGTTACACATGCGTTCCCATCTTATAGGCGTTGTAAATACGGCAGTTGTGTTATCGATAATTGCTAATAGATTATATATATATATAATGAAAATTAGGAGAAGTTGTGGAGCTCCAATGAATTTTTAACAATAGAAAGAAGCTTATTATATATACAGTATGCGCGTGACTTTACTTTAGATTTTGACACGGCCTGCTTTTTATCCTGAATCATCATTTACATACACTTATTTTAGCCCCGGTCAAAGTAGTTTTTGACCTATGCCTCCAACTTCAGCGTTATTTAACAACCACGGTCGATATCGCAAATGTTCGCGTTGGGAATAGAAAGGAGGTAATGAAAGGTGCCCGTTTGAAAAAAAGGGAAGTCATTCGTCTTTTACAAATATATTAAAACAAAGAAATAACGTTAATCACGTCACGAAAAACGTTAGATGTCAATGTTGATTGAACGCGGAAATTACGATGACTCGCATTGAATACAAATAAACAATTTGCCGTTTTACCTACAACACAGGAAGTTGTGTCAGTGTACTGTAAATCCAAAAAGAGAGAGAGATTTTCTAATTACTGTAAATTGAAAGTCTTAACTGCGCTTTGTTATTCTCCTGTAATTTGAAGGAGTTACTTGCTAACAACCAAACCTTTGGTTACGTCCAATATGTAAAAATCTTAGGACGAGTTAGAGTGTCATTGAATATAAATTCAATAGACTTGTTTCCACTTTATGTTACGTGCATAATTATAAGTACGTGTGTAAATAACAGAATTAAACAGCTAATACGACGAAGAATTAAACAGCTAATACGACGAAGAATTAAACAGCTAATACGACGAAAACAAACTGCGAAGTTGTATACAAAATTATAAGATATTTAATTATTTTATTACAGGAATATCATATTGTTTTTACAGGAACAAATTGTTTGGATATGAACAAAAAAAAAGTTACATTTTGTAACCTTATCATAAGCATTCTAATTGAAACATCTAGTTCGTGTTGAATAAAACAATTAGGAAACTTGATTGGAAACATTTGTAGACTTCATATACTTGTTAGTTTGAGTACGACGTTGTGCAAGTGATCATGAGGACAACATTTAGATTTGTAACAACTTACTTGGAATACCATAAGTTTTACTAATCTGGAACAGTTTTCTAGCGATCATAAACATTGTAATTGAAACAACGGTTTATTATTGATATAACCAAATGATAATTTTGTAACAACTTACTTGGAATACCATAAGTTTTACTAATCTGGAACAGTTTTCTAGCGATCATAAACATTGTAATTGAAACAACTGATATAACCAAATGATAATTTTGTAACAACTTACTTGGAATACCATAAGTTTTACTAATCTGGAACAGTTTTCTGGCGATCATAAACATTGTAATTGAAACAACGGTTTATTATTGATATAACCAAATGATAATTTTGTAACAACTTACTTGGAAGACCATAAGTTTTACTAATCTGGAACAGTTTTCTAGCGATCATAAACATTGTAATTGAAACAACTGATATAACCAAATGATAATACCTTTCTACTTGTCGTCACTGGTTAAAAAGAGGCCTATGTTTCTTATGGTATAAGAATTGCTTTACATTCATTGGACAATATTCGAAGAGTTACAGCTAGATGTAGAACAACAGTAGCTTTTGTTGTAAATATTCATGTACTCTACAGAACAGAAAGCACTTACAGAATGAAGAACTAAAATAAATAGTATAAGACCAACAATTTGGCACGTTTTATAGATTATATATATTTGTCATACGGAATTCAGATTTAGATTCGCTAATAAACTACCACGAATTTCTTAGTAAGATTCATCCCTACTTAAGACTTACTTTTATATATTACTTACCTTATAAACCGTTACTGTTCTTAGACACCGCTGCTCGATTAATAGATAGTCATATAATTACAAACGTTTACAGAAAACCACCAACTACAAATCTTTGTCTAAAGTACGATTCGCACTACGCTCTAGCAGTAAGACGAAGTATGATTTATAGTTTTTGTATAACGTATAAAAAATTATGTAAGAATACAGATGGACTCATTAAACAAACAAGGAAACTATTGGATATTTTACAAATTAATTGGTATCCAGTCAAATATAATATATCCAAAACACAACGCGAGGGCTTGATTTTAAAAAAGAACGAAAAAAACAGTGCTTGATATCATAAAAAAATCAAACATTCATTACGAAATCCCGTGTTTTATTCTTTACATAAATGGCAAACTCACAACTTTCTTAAAGCAAGGAGTAAATAAAGATCTGGATTACATATTATATTAATTAATAAAGCCGGTAAACCTTTAAAATCTATTTTAATAAAAACAGCGTACCGAAAAGAAACTAAATGTCAAAAAATATAGTGCAGCAGCTGAGTGGGATAGCGAAACCAAATGTGAAACCAGCTGAGTAGGATAGCGAAACCAAATGTGAAACCAGCTGAGTGGAATAGAGAAACCAAATGTGAAACCAGATGAATGGGATAGAGAAAACAAATGTGAAACCAGCTGAGTGGGATAGAGAAACCAAATGTGAAACCAGCTGAGTGGGATAGAGAAACCAAATGTGAAACCAGCTGAGTGGGATAGAGAAAACAAATGTGAATCCAGATGAGTGGGATAGAGAAAACAGATGTGAAACCAGCTGAGTGGGATTGAGAAACCAAATGTGAAACCAGCTGAGTGGGATAGAGAAAACAAATGTGAATCCAGATGAGTGGGATTGAGAAAACAAATGTGAATCCAGCTGAGTGGGAGAGAGAAAACAAATGTGAAACCAGTTGAGTGGGATAGCGAAAACAAATGTGAAACTAAAAACGTAATATATGAAGTCAGATGTAAATAATGCTACATACGTGAGGTGGAGATACTACTGCATGACAGAATTGTTGAACTAAGTGACGAAAATGAAAACGTAATAATCTACTGTATGAAATAATGTTCTAAAGTAGAAATGTTAACAAAATGACATAATTACTTTGATATAAAGAAAAATGCCGAAGACCAATAAAAATAGAGGTTGAACTAAATAATAAACTAAAGTAAAAGATTTACTGTTGTTTTTTATGCATCCATATATACATTAAATCACGTAAACTATAGATATTTTTTTGTTTTACTGTTGTTTTTTATGCATCCATATATACATTAAATCACGTAAACTATAGATCTTTTTTGTTTTACTGTTGTTTTTTATGCATCCATACATACATTAAATCACGTAAACTATAGATCTTTTTTGTTTTACTGTTGTTTTGTATGCATCCATACATACATTAAATCACGTAAACTATAGATCTTTTTTGTTTTACTGTTGTTTTTTATGCATCCATATATACATTAAATCACGTAAACTATAGATCTTTTTTGTTTTACTGTTGTTTTTATGCATCCATACATACATTAAATCACGTAAACTATAGATCTTTTTGTTTTACTGTTGTTTTTATGCATCCATACATACATTAAATCACGTAAACTATAGATCTTTTTTGTTTACTGTTGTTTTTTATGCATCCATACATACATTAAATCACGTAAACTATAGATCTTTTTTGTTTTACTGTTGTTTTTTATGCATCCATACATACATTAAATCACGTAAACTATAGATCTTTTTTTGTTATATATTTCTCTTAATTCGAAATCAGAGGCGTGTAAAAAACAGTCTTATGCTGCATATATACACAGGCTTTCAGGTAATATTTGTGTCTTGTCGTCAAGGGCAAATGACACGTTCTGGTATTGAAAGAAAGGCCTCTTGAGCGGTGATTTGTGAGAGACAAAAGGTGGATCTGAAACGCTATTTTTACATGTTTTTGATTTGGAATTTGAAGTGGACAATTTGTTTGTTTGTTTTTAAAGCTACACGAGGGCTATCTGCGCTAGCCGTCCCTAATTTAGCAGTGTAAGACTAGAGGGAAGGTAGCTAGTCATCACCACTCACCGCCAACTATTGGGCTACTCTTTTACCAACGAATACTGGGATTGATCGTCACATTATGACGCACCCACGGCTGAAAGGGCGACCATGTTTGATAGGAAGGGGTTTTAACTCGCGACCCACAGACTGCGAGTCGCCGAAATGGACAAAATAAGAGAAATACGTGATGTTTTATCATAAATGTTATACCTATTGGTTTTTTAATACTTCAATATCTATAAGCGTTGAAATTATAATTTTTATACACCATTTTATATAGCAATATTGTCTTCTAAACTCAACAGTGTATTAGATAGTAACATAACAATCCAGTATTAATTTATATAAGATTGTGTATTGTGAATAGAATTCCGTGCTGTGCTTAAGACGTGAAACATATTAAATCGTAACGAATATTTTGTGTGTATCAGTATTTATAAAGATAAGCTCCTAATGAAGCTATAAAGCGAAGTACAAAAGTTGTCGTAAAATAATCAAACAAAGGAAACTAATTTTTTACTTTATCATAAACATTCTTATCAGGACAACTAACTTCGTTCTTTAGACAATCAAGGAGAACTACATTAAATAAGCTTATCATGGTATATTTAGGAGTCATCATGAATTGTTAAAAATATAAAGCTTTACTTTTGTACAGCAGATTAGATAGAAAATGTTTCTTGCTGGTATTTAAAGATCTTATATACAAAAATATTAAATTAAGTGTGAGTGAGGTAACGAATAGCTAGCTAGCTGTCTGTTGTCATCGTTAGTTTTCTTACCCCCCTCTACAATTCCCAATTGATAAATTAATTTAAATCGAACGACTGATTTACAATTATTCTATGCATATACACAAATAGTGAATTATTTCAGCAGAAAACTGGTGAAAATAGAATATTAATAATTTCATTTTACAGTAATCAGTATTAGAAAAACAAACTAAAGAATAATATTTTTCAATAATGCTACTAGATGGAGCCACAACGGACAGTCACTGACGCAGAATGAGATAAATTTTAATTAAGTAAACAATGTATCATAAACACATAATAACGAAATTTATTTCCATTTATTTCAAGTGATTTGAAATCCACAACCTGTGAAAAGGGGAATTGTTGAATGATATTGTTCTTGTACGTGAAGTATTTGAGCATAAACGTTGCAATAAAACTGAAAATAGTCTGCGATATTTTTATCAATGACTTGTTATACGGACTATTCCTAAAATACTTTCTTAAATTATATAATCGACAGCAAATATTTTTGATTTCATTAAATTACGTTTTACGAAAAAAAAATATATTATATACTACAAAATATGCATGACGTTAAACGGTATTTCCATGATAAAATCACTAATCGGACATTATAATAACGTATTAAATCCTATATTCAACTATAACAATTTCGTGATGCCAGATATATTTGCTTATTGAATCCTGTATTTAATTGTCACAGTATATGAGTTTCGTTATATTGTGACTAAATGCTGTAACTTCTACTTATCTGCTACAATATTTTGATATTAATAAGACTATAGCTTATACGCTTGTTATTTGTTTTCTTCTTGCGGATGGTGGTTACTGTTTAATCAGGGTTAAGTTGCATGTTCCCAGTAAAAGATATGGACAAACAGCTTTAGTTAAGGACATGTCATTTAGTTAAGGATATGTCAATGTATATTTATAGTTGCGGATGGTGCTTACTGTTTAATCAGGGTTAAGTTGCATGTTTCCAGTAAAAGATATGGACAAACAGCTTTAGTTAAGGACATGTCAATGTATATTTATAGTTGCGGATGGTGTTACTGTTTAATCAGGGTTAAGTTGCATGTTCCCAGTAAAAGATATGGACAAACAGCTTTAGTTAAGGACATGTCATTTAGTTAAGGATATGTATAAGGACATGTCAATGTATATTTATAGCAATCTAAACTATATTTACCTTGAATTGAGCTGGTTTGTTGTAGCATGAAGGATAGTCTCTGGTTTGAGTCAGGATGCTGTTCGAAATATTCTTGGAATATTGTGGAATTTTTGTGGTTAATATTCTTCCTTTGAGCATCCCGGATGGCAGAAGCTCTCGTGATTGACTTCTAGAATGACAGAAATACAGATATTGCAATCTGAATGGTACCACATAATTCTTGAAACAATAAAGGATAAGGTGGGAGGGCGAAAGATAAAATGGAGTTATATATGCATACAAAAGCGTTCACGAATCTTCATAAATACGATAAAAGCATAGGATATGTACAGCATCACTATACCTCACACAAACTATATTATAAAAGTTTTATGCTTATAGCTACTGGCTTAGGCTTTAAGATAGGATTCGGTCGTATATATAATATCGTCAATTAATTTCTACCCCGACCGACAGTGCGCCATTGTGAATGAGTGTTTGGATTAGGAGAATCCCATTATATACACAACGACAGAAGTGACTCTGATAATGGCTTGAAGGGAGCTTGCTTTACGTCCACAGATCAGCCTAACACATGCGCCGAGGGTAGTGGAGAAAAACATGAATGTTAATCACTCTTTCTAATGAGTTAGGAATGCAAATGACCAAAAGCCACAACTTCAGTTCATGAGTCGTACTTGATAAGCTACTGTGTTGAGTTTAATTTACGGTTTGGATGACTGTCAGGAAGTTGGCTCTTTAATTTTTTTTTTTTTTTTACTTTTTAGAGCTGATTAGTAGAACTAACTGTACACATGGGGAGAGCAACGATAATAGATTATATGCTGGATCAAGAAACAGAGCAGTGGTAAATCATAATAAAATCCGGCACTAGACCAAAAGAAATAAATTAGAACAGGGAGGACCGAGTTTTAGTTTAAAATACAGTGCCAAAGAAGAGATAAAGAGTAAATCATATCTATCTGAGGGGGGGGTATCGTATGAAGCCAAGGATTCATGGTTCGCTTCCCGATGACGCAAAATTGCATTACACTCTTTGAAGCGCGTTACGAGAGCGACAGCCAATCCTATTTTTCTACCGAGAATAGCCTACTCTTCATTAGCTGGTTTATCTGTAGTCTATCATTTCAAAATTATGGACAACTAACGCATATATAGATCTTTGTCCGAAACAAACAAACAAAAGCTAAACTTAATTTTTAAAATGTTAGTATACATTATTTTCAATATTCCGAATTGAAGTTTCTAAAATGTAGCGAAATTTTTTTAATTGTTTCCCGGTTTGTTTATTTGTTGTTTTTTTAGTTATGATGCGTCACAACATTTGGAATAGGATAAACTAAACTCAGATGATTATGTAAGTGAGGATAAAATTAGACAAAAGAAAAAAATCACAAAAATTTCAATGACAACATTCTCGTCAATCATTTAACAGTTCTGTCTCATTCGTGCAACTGATAATAGATAAATCAAGCATTCACGAGAACGTTACCAAACTATTATAAATGTTCACTATCTAATACATAAACATCTAAACGAGATCAAGGACCTTTCAAGACCGGATTATGCTTAATAGAAATTATTAAGAAAAACAACATTTTGAATAACAATGTTAGTCTAACATCAAAGCTAACTTAGCATCTGCGTGTTTATGACAATAGCAGGTGTTGTTTCGATCGCCATTTATTTACTATACATCAAGCCCCCTCAGTAGCACAGCGGTATGTCTGCGGACTTACAACGCTAGAATCCGGGTTTCGATACCCGTGGTGGGCAGAGCACAGATAGCCCATTGTGTAGCTTTGTGCTTAATTACAAATAAACAATAAACAAAATAAACAATACATCAAATATTAGAAAAAAAAATATCTCACGGTCTTTATCAAATGTTTATTAAACATTTTGGACACAGAGTTTCGACACAATTCCCTAAAAAAACAACACATGATAATGCAAACGACTGTACTTCATGAAGTGTATTTGGAACTGAACATAACAAACGTAAAAAATCTGAAATCTAAACATTCTTTTAGTTTTAAAAAC
>NW_013667479.1:52896-56018 GCF_000517525.1 Limulus polyphemus
TGAGTGACAGCCGTCCAATAACTTGTGAGAAAAACCCGCACATTTTATTTTGTTGTTTTACCAGCTTGAGATGTTTTTTTTCAGTGATTATCATTTAGTGAGATTCAGTAAAACATTACATTTGTTTGTTATTTTTACAGAGATATAAGACGAGTGTTTTCGTCAAGAAGGTTCAGAAAAAACACACAATAAAAATATTGGAAATATCGTATTCGGTTGTATGCTAATGATTCACGTTTAGTATAACCGATGGTTACTATGTGATAAACATAAGGAAAAAATCAGTATAGATAAATATATATATATATGGTTCATACACTGCGTTTATTCAGTGGTTTCCATTCGACAAACCTATGGGGAACACCGTATTTGTTTGATATATTAGGCTTATGTAGGTTAAATGTAACCAGAGTTTAGTAAATACCATATTTGGTTGAGATCTACAGGTATGAGAAAGGATTGTTACCACTTTCCTTCATCCTTCTGTGTGTGTAGATAAGTTATCTTATTGGAACTTTAGGCAGAGTAGACATAGTAGGTTGGAAACTTTAATGGACTGCACTGCCTGTTGTATTAGATAAGTTATTTTATTGGAACTTTAGGCAGAGTAGACATAGTAGGTTGGAAACTTTAATGGACTGCACTGCCTGTTGTATTAGATAAGTTATTTTATTGGAACTTTAGGCAGAGTAGACATAGTAGGTTGGAAACTTTAATGGACTGCACTGCCTGTTGTATAAGATAAGTTATTTTATTGGAACTTTAGGCAGAGTAGACATAGTAGGTTGGAAACTTTAATGGACTGCTCTGCCTGTTGTATAAGATAAGTTATTTTATTGGAACTTTAGGCAGAGTAAACATAGTAGGTTGGAAACTTTAATGGACTGCACTGCCTGTTGTATAAGATAAGTTATTTTATTGGAACTTTAGGCAGAGTAAACATAGTAGGTTGGAAACTTTAATGGACTGCTCTGCCTGTTGTATCTAAATGGACAACGTTTCAGCTTCTCTACTGAGGCACCTTTTCATTGAACAGATACTTGTAGTATTTTGAAGTTCCAATAACTTAATATATATATAAGCTGTACATAACCATTGAATACCAAGAAAAATTCAATACCATTTTTTTTCACAACTATAATCTCGGCGTCACCCATATTTATAATTGAACGCTCTCTTAATAGTAAATTTCAAAAGTAAAAAATAAGATTTATATACATTGAGGAGAAATCAAAATTATCATAAATTTCTCAATTGAGTTTACATATTATATATATATAAATGTCTCTACAGGACCTTGCCTTTTTTTCTTTGTAGTATACTTCGAGCTTTTAATATTTCGAGAGAATAACAAGAGACATTTGAACATGGAACTCAGAATTGTAACATAAGCTTCCCATTAGGGCTATACTACGATGCAACATGTCATGTTGGGTTTTACATTATACATATCACCCATGGTATTAAAACCGCCGGTTGAGTTTCAGAATCTTTGTTTACATACTATACAATGTACCGATCTACAGCAACTGTGTTATTTCTTATAAGGCGTGGTGATGTAATAATATGGATGAACATACGTGGTCCTTCCCGATAACACTCTGAGGGTCAGCTGAGGTGCTTTGACACTAGGGTAACGCCCGCCTTTTGTTGTTACTCCTGCCTTCTGCATGCGGCGTCCCAATTTCTTTGTGATTTCCCATTGTTGCCCCACCTGGCGGAAAATTTGATTCTGCGAATGAATATATCC
The DNA here is from genome assembly GCF_000517525.1 of Limulus polyphemus. NCBI lineage: Eukaryota > Metazoa > Arthropoda > Merostomata > Xiphosura > Limulidae > Limulus > Limulus polyphemus. The sequence continues at coordinate 54,647 of NW_013667479.1, forward strand.
GTTATCATACAGATTTTTAATCGACTTACTTATCACGACGTACAACACTGACTGAAGATTAGAACCGAAAGATGTAAAATTACGCCATTACTAGCCGACTGTGGAAATAAGTAAAAATTAGAGCAGTACTAACTAATAGTAAAAAAACGAACGTTATTCGAATCCCACCAGATGATTGGGGGGGGAGGGAGTTGGAATTTACACTAACACTAAATGAAAGGAAACGGATTCAGATTTCACACCAAAGCTGATGGTGAAAAGATACAAAATCTACACCTATGCTGAGTGAAAGATGTAAAAATACAGAAAGTAAACAGGTTTAAATATACATTAGAACATACCGAAGCTAAAATGACTAATTGTCCGAAGTTAAAGAAAGCAAAGAATACACAAGCATTTAGTAAAGTTAAAGAATGAATTTTACGCGAACTGTACCTAAACTTAAAAACAATACATACGTTTTAGGTGGATGTAAAAATATTTAGAATGTTCACCAGTACTGTCTGAGTGTAGAAAGTGTTCCATAAAATCGTGATGAAGATAAAAATGACAAGTGAAACTAGTAGCATCATTGGCTGAAAGAAGAAATATGTAAAAATGACAAGTGAAACTAATAGCATCATTGGCTGAAAGAAGAAATATGTAAAAATGACAAGTGAAACTAATAGCATCATTGGCTGAAAGAAGAAATATGTAAAAATGACAATATTTCTTCTTTCAGCCAATGATGCTACTAGTTTCACTTATACCAACAGTAGTTCAAGATAAACATAGCCGGAAATCATAGGACATCAGCCATTTAAATTTCGGCCATTTGCCTATTAGCAAAAGAAGCAAATAACGCATTAGAAAGAGAAACACGTTTCTTTTACTACTTTTCCCTAAGACAAGGTGTCAAGTAAAAAAAGTAAATATATTTAAAAATTGCATAAATCCTAAATCCATATTTTATTATGTATGCATTGAATGTCAACAAAGGACTTAGAAAGTACTTTAAACGTCGGAAGATATATATACTGATGGAAAGACAACAGTTGTTTGAAACTTCTAATTTTGAGTGAAAAATAAATAATTTAAAAAGGGTTTCTTTTTTAAACGTAATCAAACAAAACAGTTTATTTATACATCCAAATAATTCCTTTAAATTAGTCGCTAACAAATTAAATACAATTATGTTCCTCTAATGTTATAGTTAATAGTGGGGAATAAGCCTGAATCCATAAACGTGCGGTTACGGCTTGGAATCATATTAGGTGAGAAGGGTATTTGGACCTAGAGAAATGTTTTTGTGGCTTATAATGACACCAAGACAATTCTTCCTAAGTTCAAACACCTATCTCTTTTAATTAAGGTTTGTTTTGAAGTTCGCGCT
>NW_013667479.1:57018-58684 GCF_000517525.1 Limulus polyphemus
CTTGGGCTACTCTTTTACCAACGAATAGTAGGATTGACCGTCACATTATAACGCTCCCACGGCTGAAAAGGAGAGCATGTTTGGTGTGACGGGGATTCGAACCCGCGACCCTCAAATTGCGAGTCGAGTGCCCTAACCACCTGGCCATGCCGGGCCAAGAATATTGTTATGTTTTGTACCTCTGGTAATGGTACTTAGTCTGTTTTTACCGACGTCATACTTCCTCTCGCTAACCTCAGGATTATTCTTACACAAGTTACCATTTTCATGATTTTCCCGTTTCTTTTGATACAGTATAGCAGCGTGTTTCTTAAAAACCATTTTGTTTATTCTTCTTTCTTTTGTAACCTAGCTTAAATTTCTTCTTACGTTAAAATGGCAACTTTTAACCTACTTGAAGTAGGTTAAAATCTACCTTTATTTTAACCGAAATAAGTTAAACTCTGCTGGGACTAAATTTCTTTTAAACTGTACTATTCGGCAGAATATAATTCAAGAAATTGGTGAACCTCCATAGATAAAGCGTGTGATTTTAATAAATATTCAACATGAGATTGGTTTCTTCTGTAGTCGCTTTAAGTTCTAAATAAAGCTATTTTTTTTACAGAACCCAAGGTGTTTTCAAATATCAAATTAAAGACCAAACGAAAAAAATAAACAATAAAATAATCATCCTGTTTTTTTCCTTTGTTGTTGTTTAACTGAATAAGTAGCAAAGTTATTTAAATAAGTTCTGTATAATATGATTGCCCTTCTAAATAATGCGCGACCTTGGAAACATGTTAGAGCTGTGATAACTAGATATAGATTATATGTTTAATAATAATCTTCCTTTCTTACATCAGAGGTTCTCAGACTTTTTCGTTCACGAACTACTTCGGGGGGGGGGGCAAAAGAACCCACGGACTACCTATCGGTTCTAACCCACTTGTTCTGTTCTTTCGTATGGCCTCGGCCGTGTCGTTGCGAGTCAGTGACTTGCACATTGGACCAACCAGTGGACCACCTGGAGGACTCTTAAGGCACCACAGTAGGGACGGACCACACTTTCAGACTCACTGCATTACATTGTAAAAAAAGAACCTTTGGGCTATTATAGATTCAAAAGTGTTGACGAGGGGATTTCTAATACCATTTTGATACTAAACCATAATTTCCAAACTCGGCTCAATACGATGAAGAGCAGCTAACCAATTATGTTCTTAAGAATTACTCAGAAATCAATTTTTCTACCTATTTATAACAAATAATAAGATATTTTTCTGGCTGCTATACATTCTAAAAATCACGAAGATTGTTTTTGAAAATTAAATAAATATTGATCTCTGTAGTGGTTTTTGATAATAAAAAACTTTTTCAATCTGTTCTTGTTTCGGACATTATGAGGAACACCTAAACACTACTATTGAAACCCAGTTATGAACAACACCTTCTAAACACTACTATTGAAACCCAGTTATGAGCAACACCTAAACACTACTATTGAAACCCAGTTATGAGCAACACCTTCTAAACACTACTATTGAAACCCAGTTATGAGGAACACCTAAACACTACTATTGAAACCCAGTTATGAACAACACCTTCTAAACACTACTATTGAAACCCAGTTATGAACAACACCTAAACACTACTATTGAAACCCAGTTATGAACAACACCTTCTA
>NW_013667479.1:59118-67045 GCF_000517525.1 Limulus polyphemus
GTTATGAACAACACCTAAACACTACTATTGAAACCCAGTTATGAACAACACCTTCTAAACACTACTATTGAAACCCAGTTATGAACAACACCTAAACACTACTATTGAAACCCAGTTATGAACAACACCTTCTAAACACTACTATTGAAACCCAGTTATGAACAACACCTAAACACTACTATTGAAACCCAGTTATGAGGAACATTTACCTGCTATCTAATTGAAGATCGGTAATATCGAGGGCTTATAACCTTAGAATCTGGGGTTAGATCGATACGTTGGACATAGCACAGATACCCATTATGCAGCTTTGCGCTAAAAACCTAAAAAAAAGCATATTTTAACAAAAGAATTTACTTCTATTTGCAAAATCTTTTTAATAGGAATTGCCTGTCTATTTAAAAATATAATTTAGACTTTTGAAACTTTAACCGGCAAACAATATTTAATGAAACATTATTTAACAACAATCATAATACATTTCTATACGATGTTTGCCATATTTAATATAAGTCATGAAAATAAGCGACGATTATCCTAGTTCACTTTTATATGTTATCCACATCATCTGCCCCCCCAGTGCACAGCGGTATGTTTGCGTACTTTTAACGCTAGAAACCGGGTTCCGATACCCGTAGTGGGTGGTGCACAGATAGCCCTTTGTTAGCTTTGTGCTTAATAACGAACAAAAAGCCTATCATCTATGAGCCAAAAGACTATTGTTCTTTGTATATTAAAAATATATAAACACGAGTTGGAGCAGTAGTCCGGATAATATACTCTTAAGCAGTTTAGGTGTTGAGGCTGTCTGGTCAGTTGGATCATGATATATATTAACTGTCACTGTATGTAAATTAACTGACTATTTATTACAGGAAAAATCAGGTAAATTGCTCATGCTTGTGCAGGAAATATTTATTTTTTGTTTCAGTCGGGACGCTCATTTCACAACAAAGTACACAACCAAGTTCAGGTAGACTAGTTTTTGCAAAAGCTAGCGAAACTAATTTTGCTGAAAAATATCTTTATCAAACTAGCCTAAGAAAAATAACATGTTATCTTACGTTCCGTCTTTTTACGTTGGACATTAATACATTAAAAAAATCTAAGCATTTGTTAATGTTGACAATTTAGTAATTTTAGTTTCAAATAATTACATTTGTAGTGTATTGCCCGGATACTTGAAGTAGGACGTTATTTTGGTATTATGATAATTATTTTCGAATTGGAAAGTAATGGCTTTCGCTCATCTGTTAGTATTTCCTTTTACTAACAGGCACTATTATTATAATCTGATTATCAGTAAAGGTTTAGATAGTTAAATAATCCAATGAAAATGAAAAATCAATTCAATTTTTTTGGAACAACACTGAAAACGGAAGAAAAAAGAAGCATCCAAAGTAGGTTAAGCAAGCTAAATAAATACATTTGAACTGATATAATGTGTGTGTTTTTTACTGGAAATTCTATTGAATGATAAAATAAATCGCGAGGACCACCACATAATGGTTCGACTGGTATAGAACAAAATTCAAAAACAGAAAGGGGAGGGGAGATTATGATTGTGATAATAACTAATTAAAATACTATATTCAAGTTTACGTCATGTAGTAGATAATATAAGAAGCTATTTAGCTAAAAAAAAACATTATTTTTATTTACAGTTGTCGTACATAGGAGCTAGTGGACAGTTAACATAAACATGTAACCAATAAATGTGGAAAATATATTTTCGCGCAAAGCTACACGACGGCTATCTGCGCTAGCCTTCCCTAATTTAGCAGTGAAAGACTAGAGGGAAGGCAGCTAGTCATCACCACCCACCGCCAACTCTTGGGCTACTCTTTTACCAACGAATAGTGGGATTGACCGTAACGTTATAACGCCCCCACGGCTGAAAGGGCGTGCATGTTTGGTGGGACGGGGATTCGAACCCGCGACCACATAAACATTAAAGAAAGATCATAGTGTTATAAAACTATCAAAATTATAAATAAGAAAAACAAAACTACTGACGTTAAACTTGATTTTAAGTACCTTTAAGGAGTAAAAATAATGATAATTTACATAACATTTACTGATTTACAGTAAATTACAGTAACATTTACTGATTGGCAGTCTAATTTTTATAGATTCAAAGAGAACAGCTGAAGAACTAGACTTTTATAAATTAAACTTTAACTTCAACCAAGGCTTCTCAAACAGAGGATTTGTATTCGTGAAAACGTGTACACCGGTTTAAAGAGGGAATCAAACTTACATCCTAATGGGGGATAGTGTGTTCTAGTAAAACTAACTCAAACTCACATCCTAATGTGGGGTAGTGTGTTCTAGTAAAACTAACTCAAACTCACATCCTAATGTTGGATAATGTGTTCTAGTAAAACTAACTCAAACTCACATCCTTATGTGGGATACTGTGTTCTAGTAAAACTAACTCAAACTCACATCCTAATGTGGGATAGTGTGTTCTAGCAAAACTAACTCAAACTCACATCCTAATGTGGGATAGTGTGTTCTAGTAAAACTAACTCAAACTCACATCCTAATGTGGGATACTGTGTTCTAGTAAAACTAACTATATAGAGCTCAAATTTCGAGGTTTCACTTTATCTTATTAATTGAATAAGAAGCAAGACTTATTAAGGGTGAAATCACATATTAAAGCTCGTGGTCATTTTAATATACATACAGATACCGGTCATCTTTTACGGACAAAATAAAGCTTAATTTGTTTTTACTTTAAGTAAATCTTCCTAAGAAATTTGACTTTAAGCATTTCCTCACTTCTGTCATTATACACATTATATATATATATATAACTAGCTGGAGTACCCGTCCGTTGGACTGGTGAAATAACAACTTGTTTGTAACAAAGGGTAGGAAATTGTGCTTATATTTTTTAAACATTAAAAGTGGAATAAAAATACATAAAGGTACTAATACTGAAAAGAAAGACACTATTTTCAATGATTTTTAACAATAGTGGTTATATAGTTCGTTGTAATGCTGATGGATATACAACACTGGGAGTTTTTTCGTAATTAGATATAAAATTAGATGGGGGGACCAAGGCCCCCTCCCCATGACCTTCCTCATGTCATCCTGTATCACTATGTCCAGTCTGATGCTGATTGACCAAGAAATGTGGAAACATATAAGGAACAGATACACACACACACATATTGACGTTTATTTATATAAATATACACAGACACATACATACATACATATATGAATAACCTCCTGCCACTCCGAAGGTCCTCACTGCATATATGCATTTCTCTATAAAATTTATGTCATCACATGCATATATATTTCAAATAATTAATACCAACGTATATCCCTAGTGCTGAACATAACTAATTAAATATAATGTTCAAAGTATATTACTTATAATGATAAAAATATATTGTTTATAATGATCCAATTATATTACTGGTACTTGCAGTGATCAAGTTATAGTGCTTCTAATCATCAAATTATATTATTTATAATGATCAAAATGTGATACTTACAGTGATCAAGTTCTATTGTTTATAATGATCAAATTATATTACTTGTAATGGTCCAATTCTGGTACTTACAGTGATCAAGTTATAGTGCTTCTAATCATCAAACTATATTATTTATAATGACCAAAATGTGGTACTTACAGTGATCAAGTTATATTGTTTATAATGATCAAATTATATTACTTGTAATGATCCAATTCTGGTACTTACAGTGATCAAGTTATAGTGCTTCTAATCATCAAATTATATTATTTATAATGATCAAAATGTGGTACTTACAGGGATCAAGTTATATTGTTTATAATGGGCAAACTGTATTAATTATAATTATCAAACGATGTAACTTATAATGAGTAGAAGATATTGTTTCATGAGATAGGAATCCTTGCTATTAACGACATTTTCGGCCGTAAAACCAATAATGTTTTACGAGGTTCTGTCAGCCCAAGAGGCTTAGGTTATTCTAAATCCATATACTGAGCTAACAATGTGAAGAACCATTATAATGAAATGTAAAATATGTATATTAAATATTCTAACCATATGTGAGTGTCCTCGCTTTGATAAGAACTTTAGTTATTTATGTCATTCTGAAATATCCTAATTCTGATTTGTTGTGACATAAATATAATTGATGAATTGTTACATTTCACCATCTTAATCCAGTCCACAGTTGTTATCAAGCCCTTTGCTAATATAATATAGATAGCATCTCAACCACTTCTATGTCTGTCGTATCCCATCTGGCCTGAAGAACCATGGTATTGAGCGGAACGCTTAGTCAGTATGATATAGCAGATATAGTGTGGTTGGCATATCATACACTTTTCTTTACTTTAAATCAGAAGTTCTAATTAATAATTACTGTAGTTTAAACACACACTTTACAAATATATACATAGATAATCCTTACAGCATATATGTCTTCCTATATAATTCAGTTATTATATATATACTAAATAACTAAACAAAACGTCCTGATACATTCGTTTTGTTACTTAAAGACTCGGGTCAAATTTTACAATCTACATTTTCTACCACCCATTTCTAGTGATTCAACTATTTAATCCTAAAACACGTAAAATTTAAACTAATATTTCAACAGTTATCTGTTCTCGTTGTTGGCTTGTTTTAATAGTAAGACTTAGACGTTTATTTTTACTAACTTAAAGAGCATTCCCTAAATAATCTCTAAAAATAGTTGTATGTTTGGGGATAGATAGATAAACACTTCTGAAGGTTTATCCATAGATTACTTTCTATCCATGTAGGTTTTCATTATTCAAAAGACATAACTAATAAATGGTAACTAATTTTCAACTTTGTTTCATTTGAATTGGTTCAATGTAATTGGTTAAATCCATACAAGAAATCCACACATTTAAACTTCGTGAATATTTGGATAACATATCAATGCATATGGAATAAGTAGTTTTGTGATATTTACTCATTTCGTCGATTTAGGCTTAAAATAAGTGCCTTAAACCTGCCAGAACACGTGAGGCATTGTTGGGATTATGGGAGACAAAGTAGTTTACAACAACGATTATATCTAAATGATTAATTTCTGTGCTCTAGTTGGTTTATGTTATAAATGATATTATGATATCTCTCATCTTTAAGTTAACTTTACTGGCAATTAAGTATTATAATCTAACTCATACCTTGCATTACAATAACCGTATATCTGATACACATATAACTTTCATGTATTACAGCTTTATTCGAAGCTGTGAACTTGCTATTCCCAGAATTTATTTATTGTTTGTGCGATTTTGCCACCAGAAAAAATTCAAGGTTAAACTGTTAATTATTGTTAATGATTTGTTTATTTTTGGAAGAGAGTAAATTTCTTTACACTTTTTACTCTTGAGCATACAAGTTTACAGAGAACAATAAACAGACGAAGAAGTAAATCTGAAGTTCGATCAGTAAGGAAAAAAAGATACTAGTATGAATACAACAGACACAGTTAATAATTCCACCAAAACTTTTTCAGGAACAGCAACGCATCAAGTGAGAACATATTAAATACCGTAGATTTAAGTCGAAGTTAAAAGGATGAGTTAACCCAAACTAGATTACAATTTAGAACCCATGTTCGCCTTACATTATAGAATATATGTAGGTCCAGATGAACGACGAATAAAAGTATTGGACAAATTGAAGGAAATATCCTAGTCAAAATCATGGTTGAACTCGTAGCCTAGAATGTAGTTCTCAGTGAGAGCCCAGACCAAAATTAAGGTCACAAACGCACATCGTCTGTTAGTGGGCATAAAATACAAGGATTGAAAAATATGGATTTGGGTTCGATGTCTTAGTTTCATCAGATTATTTTGTTTTCTTAAAAGTTGTGGTTTGAAAGAAGGATCTATAGCCGTAGTGGGCATAAAATACAAGGATTGAAAAATGTGGATTTGGGTTCGATGTCTTAGTTTCATCAGATTATTTTGTTTTATTAAAAGTTGTGGTTTGAAAGAAGGATCTATAGCCGTTGTTTTATTAAAAGTTGTGGTTTGAAAGAAGGATCTATAGCCGTTGTTTTATTAAAAGTTGTGGTTTGAAAGAAGGATCTATAGCCGTTGTTTTATTAAAAGTTGTGGTTTGAAAGAAGGATCTATAGCCGATTCGTTGCTTTCTAAAATGTACGTATCTTTTTTTTAACCACTTGTTTCTTCACTAGAATTAAAGAGTTGTATAACAGGAACTTTGTATCTTCTACTTGTAACAATAGAATTTACAATAAAATACATCGAGACGCGAACATTACGGAATTCAATACAATGTGTATATATGTAAATACATGCATAAAAATACACACACATAAATCCAGTAGTAAAACACGTTTATAAACAAAAACCACTGTGTGTATATATATGTAAATACATGCATAAAAATACACACATAAATCCAGTAGTAAAACACGTTTATAAACAAAAACCACTGTGTGTGTATATATGTAAATACACGCATAAAAATACACACATAAATCCAGTGGTAAAACACGTTTATAAACAAAAACCACTGTGTGTGTGTATATATGTAAATACATGCATAAAAATACACACATAAATCACTGTGTATATGTGTAAATATTCATAAAAATACACACATAAATCCAGTAGTGAAACACGTTTATAAAAAAACCACTGTGTGTGTATATATGTAAATATTCATAAAAATACATACATAAATCACTGTGTATATGTGTAAATATTCATAAAAATACACACATAAATCCAGTAGTGAAACAGGTTTATAAAAAAACCACTGTGTGTGTATATGTGTAAATATTCATAAAAATACATACATAAATCCAGTGGTAAACAGGTTTATAAAAAAACCACTGTGTGTGTGTATATATGTAAATATTCATAAAAATACATACATAAATCCAGTAGTGAAACACGTTTATAAAAAAACCACTGTGTGTGTGTATATATGTAAATATTTATAAAAATACATACGTAAATCCAGTAGTGAAACACGTTTATAAAAAACACTTTTCAGAATTTCTTTATTCTATGCAATAGCATCTATTTTTCAATATTTTATTTATGTTTCACCTTTTACACAACAACATAAACTCAGGAACTGAGTAACTATCATCGGCCCGGCATGGCCAGGTGGCAATCTGAGGGTCGCGGGTTCGAATCACCATCCCACCAAACATGCTCGCCCTTTCAGCCGTGGGGGCGTTATAATGTGACGATCAATTCGTTAGTAAAAGAGTAGCCCAAGAGTTGGCGGTGGATAGTGATGACTAGCTGTCTTCCCTCTAGTTTTACGCTGCTAAATTAGGGACGGCTAGCGCAGATAGCTCTCGTGTAGCTTTGCGCGAAATCATAACAAACAAACAAAACTGTCTTGGTATTAATGTTACAAATTAGTTGATATGTTTGCAAATCAAGAAGTGTCTTCGAACTCCACATGACTTATAATCTGTAAATTCAGAACTTAATAACTGGGTGTCTACATAATAAAATATTTTCTCTTTCATTTACCCACGTTACAAATCTTTTAGGTCAGATCCCCCATTTTAAATAGCTCTGTTAAGAAGTGAAACAAAAATGTTTGAATTAATTTACTGATAATAAATCTAATAGCGTGTGTTACAATGAAAAAACCCAAGTTATATGTATATATGTTAAGGCTACTTTGGTCCAGTAGAGTGCAGTGTACAATGATAAAACCCAAGTTATATGTATATATGTTAAGACTACTTTGGTCCAGTAGAGTGCAGTGTACAATGATAAAACCCAAGTTATATGTATATATGTTAAGGCTACTTTGGTCCAGTAGAGTGCAGTGTACAATGATAAAACCCAAGTTATATGTATATATGTTAAGGCTACTTTGGTCCAGTAGAGTGCAGTGTACAATGATAAAACCCAAGTTATATGTATATA
>NW_013667479.1:67765-76570 GCF_000517525.1 Limulus polyphemus
TTTTATGCAGGGTACGTACTGCAGATTACTTTCCAAGGGAGGCCAAACTCTCTTTTTTTATGCAGGGTACGTACTGCAGATTACTTTCCAAGGGAGGCCAAACTCTCTTTCTTTATACAGGGTACGTACTGCAGATTACTTTCCAAGGGAGGCCAAACTCTCTTTCTTTATGCAGGGTACGTACTGCAGATTACTTTCCAAGGGAGGACAAACTATCTTTCTTTATACAGGGTACGTACTGCAGATTACTTTCCAAGGGAGGCCAAACTCTCTTTCTTTATGCAGGGTACGTACTGCAGATTACTTTCCATGGGAGGCCAAACTATCTTTCTTTATACAGGGTACGTACTGCAGATTACTTTCCAAGGGAGGCCAAACTATCTTTCTTTATGCAGGGAAAGTAATCTGCAGTACGTAAAAATTGACAAATATGGAACCACATATTCTTCAATTGTGCCAGAAGAAAACGATCGCATCATTTACATTAACTTACATTAATGGGTAAGCGTTAAATATATGAATTTTTGTTACTAGGATTATTATCTCTCTTTTTTTTTTGAGTTAGGCCTGAGTTTCACGAACCTGAAACGTTTGAGAACCACTAGACTAGAGGGAAGGCAGCTGGTCAACATCACCCAATGCCAACCCTTGGGTTACTCTTTTACCAATGAAAAGTGGGATTGACCATCACAATATAAAGTCCCCTTGGCTGAAAGGGCGAGCATGTTCTATGACGGGATTCGAACTCGAATTATGAAGTCTCTTTGGTTACATATATCGGATCATAATGATGAAATTATCTTTGTTTATATTTATATGGTCAGAGACATTTAGGTGTTAAATAAATGGCATCGTAAAGAAAAAACTAAAGCTATTTGTATAATATTGTTTATAAAAATCATAAAACAGAGTTCACACATGATGAGACCATTAACGTAAAAAAGGGTTATATCGATTATCGAAGTAAACATGTCCTGAATTTACAAGGTTTCAGAAATTGAGAAATATAAGGTCAAGCTCACAGAAGCTGTTTTAGATGTGCCTCGCTTTTTATTGAAGAGAGGATGTTGAGATATTTATGCATTTTATTTCTAACCAAATAATGAATTTTCTTTGCTCGACACTTATAGAGTGTGCCCTTTAAAAGTGTTGTCGAAACCACGAACACAATTACTTGCATTTACTTTTATCTTGATTACTTAGCCTATAACAATATTCTTCGGTTCTGATTTAAAACACGTTTTTTTTTGTTACTCTGAAGAATTATTCAAGCTATTTCCCTCCTTGGATAAAAGAGCGGACTAATTCAGTTTCAGTAAAGAAAGATTAAAAATAAAGGAATAGCTATTTAAATGTAACAGCACGTGATCTAATTGCGGTCTTGTCGTCCATCTGACAGATATGCGACTGTTAAAGATTTAGGTTGGAATAAAAAAAACCGGCTAAAAAAGAAGCGTAAAAAAAAGAACGTATAGCGGACAGATGACGAAAGATTAACTGCCTATGTATAAGGAAATGTCCTAGGAATATTTCCTACAGAATGTTATTCTGAGTTGTTTAATGGAAGCAAAAACGGAAGATTTGTTCGGTAACCGCGGAAACATCTAGCGATTAATCAAGGGACGGCACGGGGAGTGGTCAGCTAGCTGGTTATTTCAACTCTGATGTGTACGTATAAAGCACTTTGGGGCGAGCGCTGGTGAGCTGTACGCCACTTGACGCCTTGATGGATCGCTCACAGGACAGCTTTGCTCGCTCGAATACCACATTTATGGAAGAGTTACTTTATATGCATACATAAAATTTCACTAGAGAAATGTCATTTGTCCTTTCCTACGTCACAGTGAAAGTGACAGCTCTGTTGAGAAGTGCATATCTAAAACTCGAAACGACCTTATCAAAGTGTTATCTGAAAGGGTCTAGAAGGGAAGAAAATACTGACGAGTCCATGCAAGTAGAGGGTGAGTCTGTAAGTGAGGAGAGTAGTATGTATATGTACATGGAAAGCTCAAATTGGGCTTATTACAGATTTTATGATTTGTTATGTTAATTGTATCGTGTACCACCGACATTAGCTTCACGATAAAACCCAAGTTATATGTATATATGTTAAGGCTACTTTGGTCCAGTAGAGTGCAGTGTACAATGATAAAACCCAAGTTATTTATATATTATGCCCACTTTGATCAACACATAACGAGTGAACTATTAAGAAGACCTGTAATTAAAACTAATTTGGTAATATATAACTAACTATATACCTGTGTGGCACATTTGTTTACATCAAGTTTAAAAACAACAACAGCTTTTCGAAGTTTTGTTCTTAGATAGTTCGATAACGTCTTTTGTTAACCCATTTTAAAAGATTCATCCAATTAACAGACGGATCTCATGGTAGGGGCGAGAAGAATAAATATGGTAATTCATTACAGCGAAGTTACTGGCGAAAAAAATGGACTTATTTCAAGAGAAAGCTATTTTATTCAGTTTATTAGATAGTAATAAACGGCAATGATGCCCAGTAACCTTACCATATGTAATGTGTATTTATAGTTTAAGGTAACGTTTGCGCATATAAAAAAAAAAAGACTTGTCTAACGAGAAGCAACGGCTACTAATGAAGAACATCATTAAACTAGTGCTGGCAGCCGGCTCGCATCAAACAAAAGTATAAATCCTATCACGACCTGATGATCTGACAGACTCCCATGTTTTACAGATAGTCAGTGGCAGAAAATAAGTGCAGCACTCGGCTGACGGCAGAAGGCCCACTCACCTGGCTCACTGTCTGGCCGTCATCGGGCACGATGACCCGGCTACCTTTCCGCAGCACGCTTCGTATCAGCGTCGAGCAAAGCAGAGGGCGTCATGCCCGGAAGGGGACAGCGTCCCTTACCGATGCTGGAGGGTTCAGCTCCTGGGGAAAAACGGCCGATGATTATCTTCCGGGAAGAAACGAGTCATTGTTCAAGGAAGCTACGTTTCTTTAGTTATAAGACTCTAAAAATTCTGCAATAATGTAATTGTTTTTCTAAAACATGAGAATCACTACTTAGTGGAAACTATACTTATAAATAATCTGTATATTGTATAATGATAAGTTCACTACACGTTTCATAATAGTTCATTCTACTTCAACAAAATGCACAAAAACCAGGAGGTGCCTTACCGGCTCGAGCTCACGCGGCGGCTAACCTAGCAAATGATGGCCAAACGCGGCGCACGGCGTTTCTTGTATTCGTTTCTAATTATATGGAAAGAACGGGTTCATCTGCATTGCAATAGGGTCGTTGCTGTTGGATAATTATCAACTTAATATGGATCATCACTGAAGGCGTGGAAGAAGCTAGTTAGGTGAAGGAATTAGAGCAGCACACTCCGCGCCGCTATATTAAAAAGAGCTGAGTAGAAGGCTGGACGTCAAATAAAAGCTCGGGCTCACCACTTCATTTACAGCTATACCCTCTGGTAGTTGCTGAATATAAATTTTGAGCTTTAGCGAAACAGAAACTCGGGATCCTATCTCATGCAATTCGATAAAACCTTCATACATTTTAAAAAGGCCTTTTTGTTTTGATAAACATATTCTCGGGATGAAGGGATTACGATGGTAGCTGCTGCATAGCAAACACGGCAGGGCTCGGGCAGCAAGCATACATACAGTCCGGGCAGCCATAGAATATGACATGCACAATGAATGGAGTTTCTTAGTCTCATCCGTCCACTGTGCTTTATTGAAGAGGAGATGTGCTCGTAATTCTTACATAATAATGAGGCCTTTAAGTGGTCTCGCTTTTTTTTTTTTTTACCTAGTACTATATCTGAATATTTATTTAATGTCATAAGATAAGTTAATTTAACTTTCTGGTAATATTCTTTTCTATATAGATATATTTCTAGATTTTAAAGAGACATATTGAAAATTAAGCAAACAAATGCAAAAGTTAGCTAGGGGATATTTATCTATATAATATCTATAAATTAGTAAATATTCCATTTTATCGCTAGACGATAATTCAAAGATATTAGGTATGTATTTCTGAAGTAACAAATTTTACTACATTTATTTCATTCAAACAAATCAGTTAATAATTGTCTATGTGTGTGCTGGACAAACCGGTATAACCACTTTTTTGTGTGTGTATGTGGAACAGATTAGAAACATTTTGTATCATGTATTAGATTTATTATCAGTAAATTAATTCAAACATTTTTGTTTCACTTCTTAACAGAACTATTTAAAATGAGGGATCTGACCTAAAAGATTTGTAACGTGGGTAAATGAAAGAGAAAATATTTTATTATGTAGACACCCAGTTATTAAGTTCTGAATTTACAGATTATAAGTCATGCGGAGTTCGAAGACACTTCTTGATTTACAAACATATATACTAACTTGTAACATTAATACCAATACGGATCACATAATAAGTGAAAGTATACATAGGACTTACCGTATTGCATAAAGATAATAAATAACTAGAATCGTTTGTATATTATGTACACACACACACACACGTACATATATACATGAGTAAAGGCATGGTACTACACAAGGAGTTACTTTAACCTTTCATAATGGCGTACGACGAGTGTATTTGACTGAAATAATAGTTTTGCATATTCCTGTACCTAACCTACTGTGTTTCAAATTCATGTCAAATCGTTTCTTAGCCCTTCTGAAACCCAGAACATTATGATTCAAAATTAGCACAGAACTTTTGCTTGTTGTACAAATTTTGAAAACCTCATCACGTCGCCCCGTCTGGTCATGCTCTGGCTACTGTGCACTTTGACAATAGCCTTGAAGCATATTTCCCGTGTAAAAAAAGCTCCGTCGTAAGACTGTCATGTTCAAAGTATACACCTCCTCCCTGAAGCTTTCCATAAGCCACACTGTGCGAGGACAACAGTTTCTCAGTGCCAGTTTCAACATTCCAATCGCACATAAATCTATAAGTGACCTGACCGATATGTCTTCGTATGGAATAACATCGTATGGAATTGTTTCATTCTCAAAGTTCGAACGGAAATGTCGTAGAAGCAGCTTGTGTACACGTGACCTGTTTAACTTTTCCAATCGAAGATCATTCTTAATTATGATGCGTAATGTTTGTTGCCTGGTGCACGTGGATGACTTTTGCCACTGATGTTTATGTGCGTGGACAATTCTCACCTGCTACAGGGCGCCACATTTTGTTTACCACGGCTTGGGTAGACTTGTTGCAGGTTGCTTTCTGAATGATCTTTGTACCCCAAGTTCATCAATATTCTTTTGTTTCCAATATCCCCGTCTCAGAAATTCTAAATCCCCGATCTGAGCACATCTTTATGATTTCAGATTGTTATGTTATCTTGTGTTATGTTTTTTTGTACAGGCACTGTTATGGCTGAATTTTCAATCTTTTTATTTCTTACACATCTTTTATGTTTCGCTAAACGACATTTTGAATTACGTTTTGCTTGTCCAATATAAACACTTCTACATTCACATTCAATTTTATAAATTCAACCTCTTTCTGATAACTTTATGTCATCTTTAGTATTACCTAAAATTGTTTTATCTTGTTTATCGGTTTAAATAAACTAGTAGGTAAACCTGGAACATTCCTGTTTGATTTTATCACAACTAGGTTTCAAAGTAATACTTTAGTTCATCATTACAACATTAGAGAATATCTTAATTGCTCTAACTTTAAAACCTAGTTAAGATATCGTTCAGTAGTACATAAGAAACGCGTAAGAAATAAAACGATTGAACATTCAGCCATAGCAGGTCATGTATAGAAAACACAACATTAGGTATTATGGGAAAAACAGCAATATTAGTTCAACCAAAGGTTATTAGAGCCAATAATCTTTGGAAATAATAAGGTACAAAGATGATCATGAATTATCAAATGGAGATGAAGGTGACCTCATCTAAGAATTATGAGAAATAATAAACATAGACGCAGTTCACATGATCTTGTAATAAAGGTATAAATATAACACTATTAAACTCACTCCTGATGAAGACGTTAAAACGTCGAAACATGTAGAGATTGGCCAAATTTAAATGTGTTTTTAATTATGTACCCACTTTACCGTTGTGTGTTATACATTTTAACATTATAAACGAGTGCCAAGAAACAATACTTAATAATTTATCTCATTGGTATATGATAAAATTGAATTATTCAAAGGAGAATAACACTCTTCAATTTTGAAAATGGGGTGTATCTTTCCTTATAAGTAACATTTGTTAAGAATTAGTTGTTGCACGGAATATTTAGTAGTCTGGAGTATCTTAGCGAAACGACTCATCATTTTATTTACGTTTCGATGTCCCGGTTTTGCACCGTTATCAAGGGTTACAAAACTACTAACGAGCCTCCGGCATGTTTTGTTTTTTGTTTAATGTTAGAACCAATCCTCGTCTTCAACGTTAACCCTTGATAAAGAAACAAAAATCGAGACGCCTGAGGATAAATGTTGTTTTATCCACAAGATATTCTGTAAATTGATAACATATTTTCATTTACCCACTTTTAAAGTTACGGCGCGAAAAGAAATAGAACGGAGAAGTTGACATGGTCATATTATATACACGTGTTGAATAATATTTTATTTCTGCTATAAACTTTGACACTCACACTAGTAAATAATGTGGATATATTCAGACAGTGTTGTTTGCATGTGCGAGTGTGTGAAATTATGTTCTAACCTATTATAAAGTGCATTATCTTAACAATGTTAACTTTCAAGTATTCCCTAGAAAGTTTAAGATGTTTATTTTTAAATATGAAACTGTTTAAAAACCTTATCAATTCATCTTACTCATGTTACATGTTTCGTGATGATCCAATGAAGCTATACACACACTTTCCTCTCATTTGTGCTTACTCCATTTATATATTACTCCAGACAAATAGATTACGAGTTACATTTTACAGTACCGCCTCCCCATTACGAGAATAAACTACGTGTTATCTGAATACGAGGAGTAGATGCATTGAGTATATTAAAAAGTTTAAATTGGCACTTTACACACATTCCCGAGATGAATCTGAATACCGCGCGCATTCCTGCACTGCACTGAGTTCCATCAGTGCCATGCGTTCGTATTTTTGACAGTCCAACACAGAAACATAATACTCAAACTAATCAATCCCGATAATTTTCTGTAGGTCAAAAAAGTTACGAAACGATTCATAACACCATAGAAATGTTATACATTTCCAAGCTAAATAGGCTTAATACGTCGTTTTTTGTATAAATAATAATGCGTCCAAGTAGAACGATGAAAATGAAATATCGTAGTTCCAGTAAAATTTATTCAGAAATATTGTACTGTGACAGAATTACAAGTACAATTAGTGTCTTTAAGCTGTCTAGATATTAAATATACATATATATGAATGTGTGTATATTCGATGACACGTTTCTATAACTTGGATACGTAGTTATTTCTGTTTCTATACACCTAAGACACATAGTAACCGATGCTTTTATGTATCTTTGATAAACATCAACAATCGTTGCCTTCAATACACTGTAACGACCGTTTCTGTGTGTTCTGTGGTATAACCGTTTCCACACTATGTACTCAAGTACTTTCTTTCAAGACTGATTAGTAGCAACTGTTTCAGAAAAAAAGAAATCAGTGTTCTGGATAAAGAGGAATTTGTGAGGAAAGTGGGCACACAATGCCGAAGGAGGAGTAGAAGAAGGGATAGCTTACAGGATCTCCTGCAAATCCATGTTCTAGTGACCTGGAATCGCATGATAATAATAACTCCTATCTAGGTTTAGACAATGAGAACAGCTTGATCCCTGTACTGGTCTAAAAGTTGTCGAATGTATGTATAGAAATTCGCCTAAAAATTAACAAGAAAAATTTTACAATTTATGTAAGAATATTTATACAATTTTCTTTAACTGACATGATATTCAAGGTAATGAAACAATCTTTGTTTACATATATTAGATCATGATGATCTTTGTTTACATATATTAGATCATGATGATCTTTGTTTACATATATTAGATCATGATGATCTTTGTTTACATATATTAGATCATGATGATCTCTTGTTTACATATATTAGATCATGATGATCTTTGTTTTACATATATTAGATCATGATGATCTTTGTTTACATATATTAGATCATGATGATCTTTGTTTACATATATTAGATCATGATGATCTTTGTCTTTGGAGTTACTCGAGGTGTACCTGCACCAGTCGTCCCTAATTTAGAAGTGATAGACTGGACCAGGGATTCTCAAACTGTGGTACGGTTAAGACTACTTTGGTCCAGTAGAGTGCAGTGTACAACGATAAAACCCAAGTTATATGTATATATGTTAAGGCTACTTTGGTCCAGTAGAGTGCAGTGTACAATAATAAAACCCAAGTTATATGTATATATGTTAAGGCTACTTTGGTCCAGTAGAGTGCAGTGTACAATAGAGTGCAGTGTACAATGATAAAACCCAAGTTATATGTATATATACTTTGGTCCAGGGTCTTAACATATATACATATAACTTGGGTTTTATCGTTGTACACTGCACTCTACTGGACCAAAGTAGCCTTAACATATGTACATATAACTTGGGTTTTATCACTGTACACAGCACTCTATTGGACCAAAGTAGCCTTAACATATATACATATAACTTGGGTTTTATTATTGTACACTGCACTCTACTGGACCAAAGTAGCCTTAACATATATACATATAACTTGGGTTTTATTATTGTACACTGCACTCTACTGGACCAAAGTAGCCTTAACATATATACATATAACTTGGG
>NW_013667479.1:77441-96115 GCF_000517525.1 Limulus polyphemus
AGATTAATGGAACAGAAATTCAAGCAAGGATAATTTACCTGTCACGAACTTTAAGAAAAAAAAACAGTTTTAAATTTGTTTTGATACTACGTGTAAACCCGGAACTATTTCCAGGCCTATTTATATCTATAACTGATAGAAACTTTAATTGGTCTCATATTTCTGATAAAAAAATCACTTAGAATGCAGATTGGTTTTAAAATTTTTAACTTGTCGATTTGTGATTTTAAACCAGAGGTATTAAACCCATTGCTTCCCCACCCAAGTCGTAATTTTGCCAAAAACTTATTTATCTATTCCTTTTTTTTTTCGCTTTTGCTTAAACCAAACTATTTTATCCAGGAGAGGAAATGTTAATAATTCGGTAATACTGACTTCGAGACGGAAGTATATCCTAAAGAGCTGTATTTACTGTACGGGGATACAGAAAATGTTAATATTTCGGTAATACTGACTTTGAGACGGAAGTATATCCTAAAGAGCTGTATTTACTGTACGGGGATACAGGGAATGTTAATAATTCGGTAATACTGACTTCGAGACGGAAGTATATCCTAAAGAGCTGTATTTACTGTACGGGGATACAGGAAAGGTTAATAATTCGGTAATACTGACTTCGAGACGGAAGTATATCCTAAAGAGCTGTATTTACTGTACGGGGATACAGGAAATGTTAATATTTCGGTAATACTGACTTCGAGGCGGAGTATATCCCATCAGCTAGAGTTTTAAGACCTTATAATAGCCCAAATGTGTAATTAACGTTGAAACAATAAATAATTATACACAAAGACAATTGAATACTATAAATTTTGTTTGATTTTAAGAGATTGATTAATTTCGTTCTGACGTTGATGGGTGGAAGATGGAAGATATACTAAGAATTTAAGTTGGGTTTGTATAGTAATACCTTAACATCGTGGTATTTATGTCCAAACATTAATATAGGGGCTGGAATGCTAACTTCAAGGATAGTTTTTTGCCCCCCCCCTCCATTGATGTATATATATTCCAATATTTCTTTCTTCATAATTTTTTTTTGAGCAGCCACCTTCCCACATCTGGTAAAGGTGGTAAAGATGTAGGAAGTTGTGGGTTAGAGCACCCACATCTGCTCTTAATTATTATTAAGAACGTGAGGCCTACGAAACTGAGGTTAAACTGGATAGACGGTGTACCCCCACCGCAATTTAGGTCTTACTTCCGCCAGTACCCCAAAAACCAGGGCACATCACGTAACTATCCACGTTATGGTGTGTGTGCCCAGGTGATACATATCTGTTTTGTAACTGCGTTGTTTCTTTTCCTACATAACATTACAATTAATTTCAAACAAATATACAAAATTACTTTAAGAATAACCATGCCGTATCATAAGATTTAAACCCAAATCAATTTTCGTTGGCTTACAATGAGTCGTAAACTTTTTAAAGCACACCTCCAATGGTTTTCAAATTTGTGTTTTTTTTTACTTCTTTACTGAAACTAAAAACTTTACAACAAGGCTATATATATATATAATTATTGAAAATAGATAATAGTCCATTAAACAATAAAAAAACAGGCCATTAAAGAACCTTTAAAAAAGACATTTCAGCACACACACACATGAAGACATCAGCTTTTATAACTCAGTTATGGCTGATAAGCTAGTTCGAAGGGAAGATCACCTGGCCGGAGATGCAAATGATACTAAGTTGATAATAATATTTGTAAAAAAGAACAAACAAAAAAACTTCAAAGCTGACCGAAGTTATTTAAGAGATGCCGTTTTTCTACTCACGTTTTCCTACAACAAGGTTATGTGTATGTATGAAATAAGAGATGCCGTTTTTCTACTCACGTTTTCCTACAACAAGGTTATGTGTATGTATGAAATAAGAGATGCCGTTTTTCTACTCACGTTTTCCTACAACAAGGTTATGTGTATGTATGAAATAAGAGATGCCGTTTTTCTACTCACGTTTTCCTACAACAAGGTTATGTGTATCTATGGAAATAAGAGATGCCGTTTTTCTACTCACGTTTTCCTACAACAAGGTTATGTGTATCTATGGAAATTGAAAACATGTTTTAATCTGCATTTTACACTTCTGTTATTTTTTGGGTCTTAAGTTTACGCATCTCTCAGGTTTTTTCGTTAAGTCTGTTGCTGTCATTCTTCTTGGTAGTGTATTCCGAATTATAAAATTGCTAATAAAATCAATACTAGCTGGGTTGATGTGAAACCCACTATCTTAAGAAAGACACAGCCTTTTGAAAATCAAATTTCAAATATCAGTTTACTACTTCAAAATATTTACTCAGAATAACCTTAAAATTCAATTTTCATAAATTTTAGTTACAACAGCCACAACAACACAACGTTACCAGGAACAAAAAAAATGCTTCTGTGCTTTTCAACAGCACACACAAATCGATCACTTTAATTTATTTTCTGCAAGTAGAAATAAATGCATCTCCAATACGTTTGAATATGCAAATCAGCAAGTCACGTGATAAATACAGCCGATGTAAACTTGCATATAGTATGGTGTTACAGAAAATTGATCGCTTTTGGGAAGGGTACGTAACAATATTAATACCGTTAGACAATAAAGATGTGTTCAGAACTAGAATTTAAAAATTTCAAGACGAAGATATTCTTCATACTTAATTGCAAAGAAAACAAAGGAATATGGATCAACTTTGGGGACCAGAACCATAAAGAAACGAGACCTGCAACAAGTTGTATCCTAAAACTAGTAAAAAAAGTGCTGCATCTTTTAATGGGAATGAACCCACGAACACAAAAATCAGTGGGAAAAGTCATCTGTGTGTTCCATGCAACAGGACGCAGATAAGTAAGTTTAGAAAAGTGACACAAGTCACGTGTACAAAAGCTGGGTCCACGACATGTCCGGTCTATCATCGTACATTTCATGCAACTTAAGAATGAAACGCGTATTCATGTTATTCTATGCGAAGGCATACTACTATGAATTCTTGTGCGATCGGGGTGTTGAAATGGGCACTGGTAACCAGTTGTCCTTGTACACCAGCTGGATTATAGAAAGCCTACAGGGAGGAACTGTGTGCTTTAAATATAACAGTCTTACAAAGAATCTTTTTGCAATGGAAACTAAGCTGCAGAGTCATTGCCGTGATGCACTGTCGTTAGATAGATCATGACCAGACATGGCAACGAGGACTATAATGACGTAGTAGGATTTAAAAAATCGTTTTAACACAACGTACTCAACCTCTACGTAATTTAAAACTAATGATTTGTTTTAAAACTATACCATGTTTAAAATGAATTGATTATCTATAAAAATAAAAGAGCCTGTCTCTGTGTATGTGACTGCCATAGCTCAAAGGGAAAAGAACCTAGAGACGCATGCTAAGGGGATTCTGAAGGTGTGCACCTGGGTATTATTTTGTAGATTTTATTCAAAAAACTTTTGGTTAATTTTTTACCCTATAGTTTTGCTCTATAGCCCTTAAGCCCATACTTTTGCTTCCTGAAGGTATATAGAAAAGTGTCATATTTGTTTCTAATGCTAACTTATTGAATGAACAATATGTGGAGGTTTTCTGTCAAATACTACTCAAATACAAATTTGAGAATTAAAAAAAGTTGAATTGAACTACATTTGGGAAATGGCAACAAACAATGGGAAGAAAATTATGAACTAAAGAATATTCGAGAATTCGGAGAATGAAAAGAATTTAAATAAAAACACAGGAAGAAAAAACGAATCTGAGAAGCTAAATTAAAACTATTTGCTTTTAAAAAGACTTGAATTGAATTAAGTTCGAGAAATGGCAACAGATAAAGACAAGATATTTAAGATAATAAGACGCTTGACTGGTACGTTGAGGCCTCTGTGAATCTTGAGGTATCCTTAGAATCCCGCAGAAGCGTAGGTATTTTATGCTAGCTATCAAAATAGAAACAAACTGGACTCCACCCATATTATCCGGCGCTGAATATGGTCATCCTATAAGCTATGGGGGCGTTATAATATCACAGTCAATCTCACTATTCGTTGGTAAAGAGTAGCCTAAAAGTTGGCGGTGGGGGTTACCGAATGATTACCCTTCCTCTGGTTTGCAGCTCAAAATTAGGAACAGCATCAGATAGCCTTAGTAGTATTGCCATAAACAAATGTTCTGGTGTGTCAGTAGTAAGTTTACGGACTTCCAACGCTAAGGTCCGAAGTTCGATTCCTTGCGGGGGACAGAGCTTAGATAGCCAGTGTGAGGCTTTGGGGTAAAATAAACAAATTAAGCTAGAATAAAGGATTAGAATACAAGGTAACACCTAATCCAACTGTTTGAATGCCCCTTATCTTTATAACGATACATTTGGCCCCACATGCAAGAGAAACACAATTTAATATATGTTTATCCATTAGGAGAAGCAGGTAGTTCTTTAAACTTTAACTTTCAGTAAACTAAACCTAGTGAGGTGTAGAGATTAAAAATGTTTTTTTTTTTGCTTTATACTTTTTGGAGGCAAAGGCTCAAATTGCATTTCGAAAGATTTTGTTCAGAGTTTTTACAGTTTTTTTTAACACATTTTCGAATTTAAAGCATGTAAGATACCAAAAGTAAACGTTAAATTTATCATTATTAATTGAATTATAAAACGTATATCATCTGCCCATAATTCCAGAAGTTGCAGGTAAGTTTCTCCCCCCCCCCCGTGGGAAAGCGGTAAATCTACGAACTTTCAACGTTAAAATTCGGGATTCGATTCATAACGGTGGACAAAGCAGATAGCCCAATGCGGCGGCTCTGCTCTAAAACAAACAAGCAAATTGTATCTAAGTGTGCATTTGCTATTTGAGCAGTTCTACCTACGAAGGTTGTGAGTTTTAGTTCACACGGGATTCTATTATTTTACTGAAACTGTTTCAAATATTAAGTAAAATCGAAGAAGCGATATCTGACGAAAATATTACAAACTCATAAAATAACCTGAGCTAGAAGAGTCACTTAAAATGTGATTTCTACAAAACAGGCTAAGTTACAACAAGTTATCAGTGTCTTAAAGATGTGTTTTCAATAAAAATAGCCAAAATTTTATAAAATGCCACCACTATAAATCTAAATTGGACTTCCTGCCAACCCATTCTGAATGAATGTTTTAGTTATTCCATTGTAGTTTCCCCATTCGTAACATTCGCTGATTAGTGTCTACATTTTACAACAAAACTTATAAAGTGGGCTACATATTCACTCAAGAATTCAGAACACTTAATATTTTTATTAATACTGTACTGGTCAATATTGTAGGCAGATGTTAACTCTTCGATAAATACTGTCATAATGGAATAACGTTACAATGAATGATTAACTTAATCTTAAGTTTCGTGTTTATGAATGACAGGAAAACCAAGTTAGTTTTATTTGTGTATTGGTTAAATTAAGCCATTTTATATGACATCTTTGTAGGGGTGGCCCTTGTATCAGTTTGGGTTCTTGTTTTCGATATGACGTTTCTAGGTGGCAGATCCCTTTTACAACTGGGCTAGCCCTCCCTAATGGCACGGCGGTATGTCTGCGGACTTACAACGCTAGAATCCGGGTTTCGATACCCGTGGTGGGCAGAGCACAGATAGCCCAATGTGTTACTTTGTGCTTTTAAGCTTTACAGATGACCAAAGACTGAGAAATGTTTATATTTTTAATTGGTTAAGCTTTACAGATGATATATAGGAAAAAAAAAACATGAAATGGTAACTTAGAAATATGAACGACGACAGATTATTAATAATATCTTCATAATTATATTTGTCATATGAATTTTTAATATAGGAGTCAGTATCATCTGTCACACGTGTTTTCAGAAGACTTGTCCCTAATTCTTATTAAACCTGTTGCTGCAATCTAAGTAGAACTAAAAAAAAATAAAGGAAAACGTAATAAGTCACGTGGTGTTTACCAGGCCGAATCATTACAATTTATAACAATAGCCCAGTTGTTTTTCAATTTGTTTGTTTGTAATTTTAAAACATCTGCTGATTTAACCTAAACACCTAACCGAGGCAGACTTAACCCTATCTATTCTAACTATTCATAATATCGTTTACTCTACCATAAGTTAATTTAACCACGTTTAAAATAATTTACTTGAAATTAGATGTAACTAAACTGTATTTAACAAAAACGCCCCCCCAGTGATGATTTGAAATTAATTTCTCCCGAAAATTTCATTGAGGACCGAGTGTGTCTTAGTCATTAACGTGTTCGTTTCAGAATATGAAGGTTCACGATTTGCGCTCCCTTTGGCGCAGAATCGCATTCTGCACTTTGAGGCCGTTTAGGTGTGTTGTGAAAATGAAATGACGATCAAGTCCTATTTGGTTTGTTTAAAACACCTCTGGAGTTGATGGTGGTGGCTGAAGTTGTTGACTAGCTGCTTTCCCTCTAGATAACACTTGTGCAGATTTGCGCGAATAGCCGAAAACAAACAAACATCAAAATCAGCCATATATAGAGTGCGCTAGCACTCTCTGTGTAGGGATGACACGTATTAAAGAAATACAAAAGTCATCTATATGTCCTTCTATATTTTTATTCTATGCAAAGTTTAAGAACCTTTAAAATACACTCTATAACCTAATAACCCACGTACGCCATCTTATAAACAAGTAAACCACAAGTATAATACTGAAATTACTGGCTTTCTCACTGTCAAAACAAATAGAACAGAATTTCCAATCGTAAAATATTACTCTATTGTAAAATAGTCATAAAAGTAGTATTCTAAAGTTAACTAAAGGTAAGGTATAGTGATGAAAGTTGAGATTCTAATGAAACTCCAAGTTCTCGATAGACAAAGTGGGGAAGACAGTAATGTAAGGATTTTATTCTCCATGTAAAGTCGAGATGGCTTAGTCTGCTATGTGATCATTAGCCAGATCAAATGATGTGTCCACTTCAATCCCTATTTTGTTTGGTTCCTTTTTACAAGTTCAGTAGGCAGCACTACATATCTTTTTTTATTTAGTGATATTTTTCCCCTAATACTTGTATAATATATATGAGCAAGAGTGAACATTTAAAAGTACACGCAGACTCATAGGCATGAACACAAACGTAGGCCGGGTGTGTCTGAGTGGTTAAAGTGCCCATTCTGTCAAGCAGAGAGTTCATGGCCCGCGTCCCGTTTCCCAAAACGTGCTCCTCAGTTTGGGGCCGTGAGTACGGTACAGAAGAGACAGTGAAACCCCACTATTCAAAGACATTAGAGTATCCCAAGAATTATCGTATTTATTGATATTAGGTATTATAGTACCCCAGTGAGGGGTTTTAAAACAAAATATAAATAGCACAACATACGTTAATGAAGCGGATTCGGCCGTAGTTAGACATTCTAGGCTGTGAAATTTAATGAAATATGCGACCGTATATAGTATGTAACAAACATTTTGTAATTAAAGCCTAAATAATGCTTTTAGAATTTATGAATAATAGTGCTTGTCTTTGTATCTCCTTACTATAGCTTTTTACCTGTTGACAGACTGTAGTGTTAACCCTGAAGTTCAACAGGTTTATCATCAGGGTTAGCTACTAACTAGGGAAGGTATATGTAATTGTTAGTTTATAAAATGTTCGTATAGTCACTGATATGTAAAGTTATAGTTCTTTAAGCCAGACCTGCTGTTAACGTGGAATATACAATTTTAGCAACGATCCTGAGTATATTGATTCCCTGCTACAGGGGGAGCGACGTTGTTCTAATATACCTTTACGACAAGTTTCTCATTATTGCACAGTCTTGAGGTACTTGGCCTCAAGTTGTAGAAAAACGCAGGCCATTTTTAGCAGTGTGTAAGGATATATAACAGTACATATAATGCACATGAACGCATTAGTGATACGTTGTTTCTACAGCAGATGCACACGTTCTTGAAATGATTAATTTATCTTAAAATTTCAGCCACAACTTTTATGAGGATAAAAACAACAACAACAACACTGTATTAAAATATTTATGTATTATAGTTACTCATATACACAAATAGACAGACACTTGGGTGGCTAGAAAACTATTTATAAAAAATAATTTGGTTCAGACGTTTATTAAAAATTAAGAAACTTTCATTGACGAACGTATATATTTTTTTGAATGGTTTGTTTGTTTGTTTTGAATTTCGCGCAAAGCTACACGAGGGTTATTATCGCTAACCGTCCCTAATTTAGCAGTGTAATACTAGAGGGAAGGCAGATAGTCATCACCACCCACCGCCAACTCTTGGGCTACTCTTTTATCAACGAATAGTGGGATTGACCGTCACATTACAACGCCCCCACGGCTGAAAGGGCGAACATGTTTGGTGGGACTGGGTTTCATACCTGCCACCCGCAGATTGCGAGTCGAGTACCCTAATCACCTGGCTATGCTGGGCCACATGAATAGGTTGAAGATGTTTGACTTTGTTTCAATACGAAGATTTTAAAAATGTTTCATATCTTCAAAGTGAATCAGTCCGTACTCAGGTCCTACGTGCGAGCTGGAAATAGGCAGAATGTCTTCACTACATAAC
Source organism: Limulus polyphemus (assembly GCF_000517525.1). Classification (NCBI taxonomy): domain Eukaryota; kingdom Metazoa; phylum Arthropoda; class Merostomata; order Xiphosura; family Limulidae; genus Limulus; species Limulus polyphemus. The sequence continues at coordinate 85,982 of NW_013667479.1, forward strand.
TTTACTAGATGTTACGTGAGGAAGGGTTTGTTTAACTTTACTTTAACTCGATGTTACGTGAGGAAGGGTTTGTTTAACTTTACTTTAACTAGATGTTACGTGAGGAAGGGTTTGTTTAACTTTACTTTAACTAGATGTTACGTGAGGAAGGGTTTGTTTAACTTTACTTTAACTAGATGTTACGTGAGGAAGGGTTTGTTTATGCTATACTAGAGTCTTCTTTTGTGTTGTGACGTATGAAGGATGGGACTTTTTATTAAAAGTCAAATATTTTTAAATATTTTATTAATATTCACTAATTCACTAGCAAGTACCATATTGCAGTGTTGTTGTTTACCTGGTTTCTCTCTTGAAATATTCGGAACCAGTAGATGGCGCTTACAGTTTAGCTTAACCTGATGTCCAGAACGAAATAGCATTAAAGGATGCAACATGATTAGGTAACATACCATTCTTCGTTACATTCTCCCGTTTGTTCATGTTCACATACATGGGGTGCAGTTAGACCGACTGTGACCTATGAAAACTGTGTTAGCAGCAGCCCGTTAAGTTAACACAATTTACACAGCGGTTGGTCAGAACCGTGAGTCAAGCGCTAGAAGAACGAATATCCAATAAAGTATATATGTCTGTATACACACACACACACACACTATTGATCATATATGACGTCACAGTCAAGTCTGTTAATAAATATTGTGACTCAGGCTAATATATACAAGCCACAGAGGGATTTATATATATATATAAGGTGTTTCTGGGTGCTGCACCTTCATGTTTAATACTAACATTCTTATATAGCATTCCTCACTATTCCATGCGTGATATTAATTAAACTAATAATTTCATTGCAGTGTTAGTTTGAAACGAAAAGTAACAACAACATTGAGCAGAATTAATTAATGTGTGTTTCTAATGGCTGTCTTCTAATGTTTGATTTTTACTGAAAATTTTATACAAAAGCCCAAATTAGTTTTTTTTTATTAAACTTAATAAAGTTGAAGGAATTCAAGAAACTTGTAAGGTTTAAGTCGTTCGCCTAATGCCTCTTTTATTCCTTACATTAGTACCAGAAACGTTTACGTCATTGTATTATTTTACACAGCAATAAAGGTATTAAATAAGATAAATGTTAATTAAGATATGAAACAATTGGCTCCGTTTCACCTTTCAAAAACATCTGTTTCGAATGTATTAAGACATCCGAAACTTAGAATGAACTATTTTTTATTGTAAAACGGCAAGAAATGGTTTCCACATGCCTTAGTGTCGCCTCTATTGTTTTTCGTTTAAATGTACTATTACGATGTAAACTAATATATATAACGTTACATTAATAGTGGTATTCGTTTTTAAGAAGTAAAAATTTGTTAAATCGTCTTTACAGCTGGTTGGAACGAAATAAAAGTACTTGACAAATACTGAAGCCAGAGTTAATTTAGATTGGAAAGCTATAAAAATTACCATTCGGACGTATGGTAGCGCGAACTGAAAACTGGATTGACACTAAAGGCAAATCAGACGTGCCTGTTTTTTAAACATGAGAGAGTCGAGCCTTGTTATCTCGGCTTCTCCTGCAGGTGAAACTACTTCCAGGACTATGTTGTAGTGGTTGGAGAAACTGAAAACCTGACGAGACTGGCATACAAAACGGCTGATTTACAGTGCTTTCTTACCTTGTTCTTATAGTGAGTTTAGAGAAAATGCAAAGAACTGAGAATCGTGCCTAGAATAAGACTTCAACTGAGCAGTATACTTCAAAGTACACATACGTATGATGCACGTTATGAAGGAGTAATTCAAGTCTTCTGAGGTCAGCAAAGAATGATGTATGTTGTCAGGCGAGATGAATACAAATTGTTGAATATTATTTTTCAGTGTCACTGCTTTCATGCTTGCAGAAAAAAAAACAGGTTGGAAATACATCTGCGTTACGATAATTCAAATCATATTATCATCAAGTTTAAATCATTCTAAAACGTATACGCTATCTCTACTTAGAGATCAGTTTAGAAAATAACGAAGAATGGGTACCAATGAGGGCTCGAAATGGTATTTGGATGGAATGTAGCATAAATATAGTGACAGTTATGATTTGTTCTTGCTTACCACATCATAATTCCCAAGATAGCGATGTGTACATTATGTGTATATGTTCTGTCTGTGTAACTTTGTTGCCCCTCCCCAGTGGCACAGCGGTATGTCTGCGGCCTTACAGCGTTAGAAACCGGGTTTCGATACCCGTGGTACAAAGCTACACAATGGGCTATCTGTGCTCTGCCCGTTTAACTTCAAACAAACAAGTAACTTTGTTATGAAATAGTAATAGTGAAAAGTTATATACTTATTACAGACTTCGATAAAAAAAAATATTAGCTCATTGGTTATATATACAGGCATCTATGTCTTCATGTTCCATGATGGCGACTCAAACAATGGAATGGACAGAAAAATATCAGTATGTATCGCCTTTGGTATTATAGATTATAAAGTTGTAACAAACTTTTAACCTCGTGTCCAGTATATGAATCACTCTTGTCGACAGACATCCAGTCTTGATCAGCTGCGTTGAGTATATATGGTGTGTTAGAGATTACAATGATATTTTCTGGTGACTGGAAACCTAGATATTATAAAAAGGATTCTGTTTCTAAAAGAAGATACGTGAAAGTGTCGAAACTTACTTTATTTTCGATTACTGTACACGATATTATATACTTACTTACTATTAGACTACTACATAGTTCCTTCACGAAAATGCCTAGTCCTAGTCTTGAGTATGACGCATGTTTGTTGTTAAGGGAAGTGTCGGGCGTGTTTGTTGAAAATGATCTTTGGTGATTCATAATTTCCTAGAGATGCGGGATTTCCAAAATCTAGGTCTATCATACACCCTCATGTGATATGTCTCTGTTAAACTATATGACAATGGTAACAGACCTATTATATTAAAGTCATGTTGTGTCAAATGTCATAGGCAACATGTTCAGTTCGCCTTAATGTATCTAATTCCCAGACTCTTGTCTCCTAGAACTCCTATTCCTAGGTGGTGTAATAATGATCAGGTCTAGAAACATTGACATCTGTTGTTGTGAGAAGGTGGTGTAATAATGATTAGGTCTAGAAACATTGACTTCTGTTGTTGTCTAGACCTGATCATTATTACACCACCTTCTCAAACATTGACATCTGTTGTTGTGAGAAGGTGGTGTAATAATGATTAGGTCTAGAAACATTGACTTCTGTTGTTGTGAGAAGGTGGTGTAATAATGATCAGGTCTAGAAACATTGACTTCTGTTGTTGTGAGAAGGTGGTGTAATAATGATCAGGTCTAGAAACATTGACATCTGTTGTTGTGAGAAATATTTGTTATAGTAATCTACAGTTTGATCATTTCTGGACTAAGATAGAGTGACCAGGTAATTGTAAATTAATTAATTACTAACTTTCAGTAGATACCCTTTATCAACCATTTCGTCCTTTTGGACTATTTCTGCCCTTCTAAAAGGCCAATGTGATGTCTCTTGTCGACATTTTTCTCTTTTACTTGTTTGTCCACATATGACATAATTTTAGGTCCGCGATTTCGTCCAAAGCTACCCATTTTCGTGTTTCATTAAAATATCTCTTACATAGTAGATATCTGAGTTTGATAGAGTAACCGCTTGTTTCCATAACTACTATCTTACTCTGGCGTCATAGACCCTGTCATAGCGTTAAACGTTTCCCTTCATCAACACAAGTGTAACTTTGAAATGTTAACTGCAATATGAAATTTTACACCTTCCAGGAATAGCCATCCAAATGATTTTCTCATCAAATTTGTATGTTGGCTCCAGCTATTTTTGGTTCAAGAATGAGGTGACAAAATATCACTCTGTCCAGATAGCTCTTGTAGCTTTACAAGAATATTTGAAACCCACAAACAAACAAACAATAATTTTGGCAAGTTCTGTTCCTTCGAAGTGAAACTGCTTTGTTTGTCCGCTTGCTTGTTTGTTGAATTTCGCGCAAACCTATCTGAGCTAGCCGTTCTTAATTTTGAAATGATAGACTAGAGGAAAGACAGCTAGTCAACATCACCCACCTCCAACATTAGGGCTACTTTTTTACCAACGAATAATGGGATTGACCGTCATATTATAAAGCCCCCTCCGACGAAAAGGCGAATACATTCGGTGGCGGGATTTGAGCTCAGAATGAGAGCCAAGAGCCCTCACCACCAGGCCATATCAGACCTGTGACTGCTTTGTTCTGTATCATTTGTAGATAATTTAACGTTGTTAAAGATTTTACTTCGAGTATTTGGTCCAAATCCTAATCAAGATATTTGGCTTTGAAATGTCTCCAATATTGTCTTGATCTTTCTGTGCTGATTGTTGCTATCTATAGAGTTGTGTGTGTGTGCTTAATTTTAAACGTCAACAAATTGAATAAATTTTCTCTTTACAAATTATCTGATTCCGAAAAGTTAGGGAAAAGGATGCCTATCAAATTTGTATTTTTTAAATATTTTTCTTTGATGAAGAAAGATGAAAGACATAAATAAGATGTAAAAAGTTAAAGAAGAGCGTCCATTATTAAGTTATGTCAGAATAGTTTCTGAGCAGCGATGCTAATACGTTAGATAACATTCTGATCCTACACCTAATTTATTGAGTTTGTGAAATAGCGTATACAATTTTTATTGAAGAATTATCAAATGACCCTGCTCGTTTACGTTAAATGCTCAATGAAAGCTCCCACACTTATCAAGTCTTCTTATTCCATCAATAAATAGGTATGAATGTTATTTATATACTATTACTTATGGTGTTTACTATTTTTAAAATTATTATTAAAAAGCATAATTAATGTGTTGTTGTTGTTGTTGCTTTCTTAGTGCAAAATTACACAAGGGTTATCTGCGCTTAACCGGCTCTAATTTTGTACTGATTAAGGAAGGCAACTAAACAACGTAACCCACCGTCGATTTTGAAGCTAATCTTGTTTAATTGAACCAAAAAGTGGAATTTGAGCACCACTTTTATAATGCGGGTATCCACGGGCGAAGATGCAGGGCTCGATTTTGTGGCAACGAAACGCAAATCTTTCATCCAGACATGCTAATCATTAGCCATATATTTTCTAGGATCAGGATTTTTCTAATGTCAATCAGCCGAATGAATGAGTTGCAATATTCTTACACCGTGAAAATTAATCAGCGTACTGTTGACACAGAGATAATGGTAAAACTAAGAAAATATTATATAACTAATGATAAAAAAAGAAACAGCTAAGAAATAAATATAACTTATTCGCTTTTACATTTTGAAAAAAAAATAAAAGCAAAACATAGGGTTTTGATTATGTTTACTTTATCAGACTCTGGTAAAAAGAAAACGTTAAGTTGTTTAAATACATGTTTTGTTTCAAGCCACTGAGCTGGTTTAAACCAGTTTTGGAGATGATCACACTTGATCAAGTCTTATTTCTCGTCCTGTTAAGGTGGTAGCAGTAAAGGTGAACCGTGACCTCTGAACCCCTACAAGTATAGTGTGAAACAGACATAGAAAACATCATTAGCAGGAAGCTCATAGTAATGTTTTGACGTAAATAAGAATACATCTAGCAAGGGAAGTTCATTAATAAAGAAACAGAAACATAATTACAAGTCGTTCCGATCCAATGAGGAAACAAAATAGTAACGCTATTTATTTTAAACCTTACGCGTAATTGAATTTGAAGTAAATATAAAATAAGGACCAAAACAAAAAATAAAATAAAAGAGAAAATACCAAAATCAAAACGAAGTAAAATGGGCGTTTACACTATTTAAACTTTAAAAAAATGTTTTGAAAAAATAGTCCTTTTTTTTTTCTTAGTCAGTTAAAGAAAGTACAAAATTCCAAAACAAATACATGAATTAGATGTTTTAGGACTGTCTGACGCTATTATCTATGTCAAGCAAGACCAGAAAAATCGTCAGAACCATATTGCAATCTAAATAGCATCGATCAAAGTGTTTGGATTGAAAATAGGATTAATAAACCAATCTGGCCAAGGTAGTTTAGATTAAATTTGTTTCTGAAGTTTCTCAAATATCAAAGAAACTAAAAATTGGATATTTATTCTGGAGTTGTAAGGCAAACTATATTCTTTAATACAAAAAGTTGAGCAAAATGTAATAAAGCTAATAACTCTTCCCTTAGCCCTAGTACCTAATTAATGCAATATTTTTAATAACTAAAAATTGGGTATTTATTCTGGAGTTGTAAGGCAAACTATATTCTTTAATACAAAAAGTTGAGCAAAATGTAATAAAGCTAATAACTCTTGCCTTAGCCCTAGTACCTAATTAATGCAATATTAAAAAAATGAAAGAAGATAAACTAGGACTTATATATAACGAAATTAGTTGTTTTTTTTAAAATGTCTAGACATGTTAACGTTAGTTTTATTGGAAGTATACTTTGTTACTTGAATTAGCTGTCTAAAATATTTATATATTTGTTTCGTTCTGCAGATTTAGACATTGAATTCATATTTTTAATGTGATTCAATTTTTTCTTCTTAAATAATCAACGTTTAGTAAATACCTTGGATTAGAGTACACTTATAGAATACTCGAACTTTTAGAATTATTTTCTTTTGCTCCTGTCTGGAAGGAATCCCAGTTCAAGTTACATTACTCATTATATTGTAATACATTTTAGATACACCCTGAACATAGGTGTTTCCTAATTGAATTAACTTTCCAATACTTGATAAGTATTTTCATAATTAAGGTAAAACTACTTTATATTATTATGCAAGCCAGTAGAGATTATTGAAGTTATTTATTTGCAGGTTTTATTGAATTATAAACTAAACTTATATTAAGAATTCTAACATTGAAACTAGAATTTTTATAGAATGATAGATAGACAGATAGAGATCCACAGATAACATACACGCACACACACACAAACATAGCTAGATAGATAGATATTATCCCTGTTAGATCATCGTATCTCAACAACTCACGAGGGCGTTCATTTTGTGCAGCTGTGCCTACCGTGACAGTAATGGGAGTTAACCCTAAGGCTGAGTGTTGAGTACTAATATTTCTGGCAGTACGCCGATAACATAGATGATCGGGCGGTATTCGATCGATGTGTAACTTCCTGGAATCCTGTCTTTCTTTTTTTTCTTCCACAGCTGGGGAAGAAATAGGAGAGGGGTGGGGAAGTAGGGATCGGTTACCACATCGATAGGTCTGCTCAACCCCTATTATCAAAATACACAATACCATTTTTCTTTTGACCGCAGGTTGACAGCACTTAGTCTTATACAAACTGAGTATGCTGTTCTGTGCCATTTATCTCTGGTCTACAGATAATAGCAGAGTTGTTCATAATGTAACATACGTATAGTGACAATTCCAGTAAATCGGCCGGGTTTTATGTTGTAATAAGAAGATGTAGAAACTCAAACGCGTTTATATTAAAAGAAGAGAAATATATATTGTTAATAAATACAGTATAAAATAATAGTAAACATATTGTTTGTCTAGGAAATACAAAAACTATAACAATAAGCCTAAAAAATCAGAAAAAGAAAAAAAATGGAGAATGATTGAAATACGAGTTACAGTCGAAAATATAAAAATAACTAAACGAAGAGAAAGAGACAAAAGCAAAAATCAGCCAAAAGAATAAAAACTTTGAACGGATGAAAGATCTTCGATATTGCATTTCTAATGTTTATTTTGTTAAGAAAAAAAAAATAGAAGCACAATTTTCTATCCTTTGTTACAAACCAGTTTTTATTTCACCTGTCCAACGTCAATATGTTTGTGTGTATCTGTTCCTTATACGTTTCCACATTTCTTGATCAATTAGGACCAAACCTTAGCACAGTGATACAGAATGACACGAGGAAGGTCATGAGGGGGGTTGCACCCCCATCTAATTTCATGTTACAAACGGGTTTTTATTTCATCTGTTCAACTCTGGGTACTCCAGCTAGTTATAATTACAATTCAGAGAAAGAAAGAAGGGATTTTATGGAAACCTTTCAGTGACAATGATGGACAATGGGATCACCTGAGAGGACGATCAGGGTATTATAGTCAAAATTTGATCAATAGTGAGAGCTTATAAAATCACCTGAGAGGACGATCAGGGTATTATAGTCAAAATTTGATCAATAGTGAGAGCTTATAAATACAGCTGTGAGGAAGATCAGGGTATTATAGTCAAAATTTGATCAATAGTGAGAGCTTATAAATACAGCTGTGAGGAAGATCAAGGTATTATAGTCAAAATTTGATTAATAGTGAGAGCTTATAAATACAGCTGTGAGGAAGATCAGGGTATTATAGTCAAAAGTTGATCAATAGTGAGAGCTTATAAATACAGCTGTGAGGAAGATCAGGGTATTATAGTCAAAAGTTGATCAATAGTGAGAGCTTATAAATACAGCTGTGAGGAAGACTAAGGAATTTAATGATAGATCTGAAAAGAGAATGGAAGATGATAGGCACCATTATAAAGTAATGTTTTCCAAATACCTAGCTTTCAAATCAAAAACATAATATTCCGGTTCGCCGTGGCCTAAGATAAGGCCAGTAAGATATACCCAGTGTAATTGAAAAACCAGCAACTTATAATAAAAATCTTATTCAAGTTGAATAATAATTATTCATTGCGAAAGCTCCTAGTGGCACAGCGGTATGTCTGCGGACTTACAACACTAGAAACCGCTTTCGATATCCATGGTGGGCAGAGCACAGATAGCCCATTGTGTAGCTTTGTGCATAATTAAAAACAAACAAACAAACAAACAAAGGTTAAAATGCCCCCCAGTGGCACAGCAGTATGTCTGCGGACTTATCACGCTGGAAACCGGGTTTCGATACCCGTGGTGGGCAGAGCACAGATAGCCCTTGTGTAGCTTTGTGCATAATTAAAAACAAACAAACAAACAAACAAACAAAGGTTAAATGTAAAGCTTTACTATTTTTATCCTTAGTATGAATGCTACAAAGTAAGATTATAGCAGCTGCTATTTGTTTGTAGTTCAGCGCAATGGGCTATCTGTGCTGTGCCCATCACGGTATAGAAAACCGGTTTCTAGCGTTATAAGTCCGCAAAAACATACCGCTGTGCCACTTGAGGCAGAAACTGTTGTACTTTATTTTACGATTATGGCTATAATAACGCATTGAAATAATTATAGAAACACATAGGCGATCCATATATCGGAGTCACAAACAACGACTAATGACAACTGGATGGTAAATCCATTAATGATACAAAACATTAGTACAGGAAAACAAATAAACAGATAATAAGTTGTGCAATGCTCAAGTAATTTTCATGCGAGGCTCTTTGCCTTATGCAAAACATTAAACATTGTTTTCATGTTGCCATACAATTTGCTACTTTGTTTGATCGCCTTTCGACCTCAGATTTTTACATAAAGCTAGAACTCTTTTTTTTTATATCGGAATTCTCTGCATGTCAAGCCTTGGTTATTAGTCTTTCACCATCCTCATTACCGTTTAGATATATTTCCAAAACACTTGCTGTATACTTGGGATCGTTGTCTTGCTCTATACGATGAGTCGTGTTACTGAGAGAGAGGCATGATAGATTAGAATGTTCATGTTCACGTGCACAGTCAAAGTACCATCAGTTCTGGCGATACTATTGGCTGAAATTCAGTTCCAACTTTTTACTGATTCCCGCACCATGTTTTACTGTAGATGTTGTACATGGACGAAATATCGCCTTAGAACAAATTAGTTGTTGCTAAACAATTTGTATTTATAGCTGTAAAGAGCTGAAAAGACGTCTCCATCTTTTCATATTTCAATATTTGTGGTCTGATGGCCTACTCATTTGTGGTCTGATGGCCTACTCATTTGTGGTCTGATGGCCTACTCATTTGTGGTCTGATGGCCTACTCATTCTTTTCGTTTCGCTACTTCTTCTTAGCAGTAGTTTTCAAGCAGCTACGTGGCCATTGAAACCATTTAGTGCTCGTGTGCATCTTTCTGTTTACATTCACACCTGTTTCTACAGCAAGACAGTTGGCAAAACTTAATCTTCCTCATCATGTATCTTAGACTCGCAATCTGCGGGTCGCGGGTTCGAATCTCCGTTACA